>NW_012267243.1:743061-752577 GCF_000151885.1 Dipodomys ordii
TAAAGACTTAAAGAGAAACTTCTCTGAAGAGGAAAGAAGGATGGCCAATAGACACATGAAGAAATGCTCAACCTCTCTAGCCAGAAAAGAAATGTAAATCAAAACAACGTTGAGATACCACCTCACAGGGCATTATTTAATTTGAGAATATGTCAAAACCCAAGTTAAAGAAGAGTACTGCTGACACCATTTTGATTGCCAGTAATCTCAACATTAAGAAATTATGGGCTCAGTACTAACATTTGAGAAACTACAAGTCTTGATTTATGTGTCGCCGTGCTATTGTATATTGATTTTAAGATAAATATTCAGAGAAAATAGGTTGCAATTGATTAATAAAGAGATTACTACAAACCAAACCAAATGCATTGTTTCAGAGGAATACAACAAAGGATAAATACTGCAGGAATGCATGGATGAGAAAGAACAAAGGATTGAAATAGGAAGTTATTCTCTAATTGACCAATGTGAGACTATTGTCTGTTTTCTTATATATGGAAGAGTTTGCTTGTTTAGCATTGGTCATTGAAATCAGGATCGCCTCCATGCTACACAAAACTACTTGAGCCATATCGAGAGACTTTTTATTTACTTCAGTTATTATTCAGGCATAGTCTCACATTTTTGCCCAGATTGGCCTCTAAACCTCTAAAGCCTTCTGCATAGTGGGCATCAAAGTCCATACCAGGCTTATTTTGTTGAAATAACTACCTGCTAATTTTTAGCCTGTTTGTCCCCAGTCTGCAATGGTTTTAATCTCTGACTCCAAAGTATCTGGGATTACAAGCATGAGCCTCCATGCTCAGTTTTGTAAGACATATCTTAATGGATAGAGTTTCTATTTGAAAGCCACTTAACTGTGCATTTATGATGGTTGGAAATTTTAGTTTTGAGGTATGTATATTTGAGCACAATGAAGGGAAAACTAAAACTGAATATTAGAGTGGAAAGCAATGCTTGTTAGGTTAGCTTGTTCTCAAAATGCTACTTCTGGCTTTTTAAATTTGTAACTTGGAGGAGACGTTTCTAGTAACTACTGTTATTTTGTATTTGTAAGATGCTCCCAGATCCCCAGTACTTCCTGCTCCAGATTCATTACAAATGATGTTCTTTTTTTTTTGGGTCCAGTTGTGGGGCCTGAACTCTGGGCCTGAGTGCTGTCCCTCAGCTCTTCAGCTCAAGGCTAGCACTCTACCACTTGAGCCACAGCACCACTTCCGGCTTTTTTCTTTTTGCTTATGTGGTGCTCAGGAATCGAACCCAGGGCCTCAGGCATGCAAGGCAAGCACTCTACCACTGAGCCACCTTCCCAGCCCCACCACCCTCCTCATTATTATTTCATATCTTTATCTCATATATTCTTCCTGTTTTTCCTATGATTCTTTTCTTTTTGCTATACGTTGTTGTTGGGACTGTGAATTAGTTTAGCCATTATGGAAACCAGTATGGAGTTCTTTAAAAATAATTACACATACAAGTACCATATGCTCCTACATGACAAGCAATCACAGTCTGCATATAATAGATAACTGTACATCCAGAATTCTATGAAAGTTTAATACTTTGTTAGAATCATCTAATCTGTGATTTTTATTGGTAGCCTTAGAAAACCAATATATATCACTAATATTGTAATGTTTGATTATTAATATTTCAGTTTTTTATAAGTATGTTTGGATGATTATA
This sequence comes from Dipodomys ordii, assembly GCF_000151885.1. NCBI lineage: Eukaryota > Metazoa > Chordata > Mammalia > Rodentia > Heteromyidae > Dipodomys > Dipodomys ordii. Next base: position 744,748 of record NW_012267243.1, read on the forward strand.
TTCTTTTATAGAATCAGAGTTTCTTCAGTGACCATAACTTTTTCTCTCCTACAAATATCACTAGGATTCCCATCATTTTAACCCAAGACATATCCCTACATATATGGCACAATCAAGTAGCCTAACTCTTCTCCCTTCTAAACCAAGTCCACACTGACTTCATTATACTCCAAATTCAGTCAGTGTATAAAGAAAGTAAGCTCTTGCTAGCTCACATCTAAGCAGTCCTAAATCTCATGAAAAGTATCCTTTCACCACAAGAGGCAGGGAGGCCCCAGTGTCAAGATGCTGAATGATACTGAGAAATAATGCCATGAGTGTGACAGCTTATTATTACCTCTTCACCTGGGAACTTGTTTCTCAATCTCTCTTTCATAGAGCGCCACTTGATGGGTGTGTATTCACCGGAATCAAGAGGGTTGTGTTTTCTGAGCCAGTACATGTCATCCCACAACTGCCACACTAAAGACTCAAAATACCAATAGTGTTTCTGCGTGTCAGATGTGCCCCAGAGAACAGCCCCTTCCCTTTCCTCTTCACCTGCCTGAAACTAGTACTCACCTGACTCTCTCTCCTCCACCCCCTCACATGCAGACCAGCAGTTTGCTCTTCCTCCAATAATCATTTTTCTGCCTGAACCATGTGGCAGTCTCCTTTCACAAATTCCACAAATTCAAAATCCCTCAGTATTAGGAGGGATGAACAGGACTGGAGACATCATATCTGCCTGCAAACATCCTTCATAGCGGCAGTTCCTAAGACACCTGGTAATGGCATGAAAGGAACATATAGACCAATGAAACAGAATAGCAATCCCAGAAATTATTCCAACTTATTTTTTATAGAAGCACAAAGAACATATATGGAAAAAGTTTTGCTGTTATTTTTTTTTAAATAAAAAGTCAGGCATACACAACAGAGGGATAACTTGAAGGCATTCATGAAGCGTTTTATTTTTAGATTAGGATACAAAAACCACATTCAATAAAAATAAAAACAGATTATATCAAACTGAGTTTTCTGCACCAAAAAGGGGATAATAAGCATGATCAAGAACTAACAGAATAAGAAAATATTTGCAATGGTATATCCCATATGGGACCATATCCATAAGACAAAGAAGACACACTAATAGTCAACAAACTCAGGAACTCACAGACTGAACACCAAAAGGGACATTTAAAAATGGGCTAAAATACTAAACAGAAACTACTCCTCAAAGAAGACATGCAAATAGCCAACAACCGTCCCCTTCCCCCAAAAAAAGGGCTCACTTCACTCATCACTAGAGAAAGGCAAGTTAAGCCATAATGAGATACTGTCTCTCCTCATTTAGAGTAGATATCATCAAAAAGGCAAAAGATAGTAAATGCTTACAAGGATTTGGAGAAAAGATAACTCCTATGTTATTAGTAGAAATGTAAATTACTATAGCATTATGGAAAACAATAAGGAAATTCTTCAAAAAAACTAAAAATAGAACTGCTATATGGTCCAGTAATTGCACTAGTGGTTATATATCTATGGGAGATGAAATTTTGATAGAAAAGAATATGTACAGCCTGTGTTTATTGAAGCACTATTCACAATGGCCAGAATAGGAACTCAGCCCAGAGGCCCTTCAACAGATGAATGGATGAGGAGAATATGGTATGTTTCCATAGCCATACAAATGAGGGAAAGCATATCATCTGCAGCAATGTTGATGAATCAGAAGGTAATTTTCCTGATTTAAAAAAAAAAGAGAAAAATGCCATATGTCCTCACATTTATGGAAACAAAACATTTTATATAAGCATATATATATACTTATATATACACATATATAAGAGTGTCTATGTAAATATATATACACACATACATGTATGTATAAGTATATCATGTGTATGTATAAGTTTATCCGTATATACTTATACATATATATACATATATAAGTATATATACTGTGTAAATATGCATATGCTTATATATACATTTATATATACCTTTTATATACGCATGGAAGGATAAAAGAGATGGAGAAGGGGCTGGGAAGGTAGCTTAGTGGTAGAGCGCTTGCCTTGCATGCATGAGGCCTTGGGTTCAATTCCTCAGCACCACATAAGCAGAAAAAAGCTGGAAGTGGCATTGTGGCTCAAGTGGTAGAGTGCCAGCCTTGAGCTGAAGAGCTGAGGGACAGTGCCCAGGCCCATCGTTCAGACCCTATGACCGGACCCCCCCCCAAAAAAAAGAGAGATGGAGAAGTGTGGGGAGAGGGGATCAGAACGAAATCAAGAATATCTTTTACAGAATGAGAAGGGAATTGAGAAGGAAAAGGTCAGGGGTAGAAGAGAAGATGGACATGATCAAAGCATGATGATCAATGCATATATGCAAATATAAGGTTGTGTAATTTGAGTTAATTATGTCTTTATTCACAGACATGTTGGTGTGACATGTTCTTCTTCATTTTTACAAATTTGCTCTTAAACATTTTGAAATACAGTTCTGAGAAAGTGGAATAGAAAATGTCTAAATGATCTGACCCCGATAACAGAAATGAGTATTTTCTGTGAATGCATGGGATGCATGGCAGTTGTAAGTTCAAAAAGAGAATGTTTCCCGAAGACTGACTTCTGAAAAAGTCTAGGATGAACAAGACACATTAGGCTTGCTAAGACTTTTTTTTTAACCTGAGCACAACTTCTTGAAAAATACAGAACCAACACTAGTGAGAAACCCAGCATGTCTTCCTGCCTTTGTATTATCAGTCAAACCTGTGGGGTCCTCTTTTGGACTTTTATCACTTAGAAATTTATTTTACCTTTTCCCCAATGTTCCCCTTCTCTTCTACACAAAGCATTTACATTTGCAATTTTTTGCTTCTAAGGTTTCTCATAAGATCACATATTAGTGTTTAATGTCTTCATTCAGATTTTCATAGTTTTTATTTTGTTTTTTTTACTTATGCATTAGTCATGTCTATAGATTGTCCTGATGCCTTAAAAATACCAGTAAGGTGTATTTATTTTCAGTTCATAGATTTTGACGTGTAAGTAAATGGGTAAAACATGTAAAATTTTAAATACAATTACTTATTATGACAACCTTAGTAACCACATATAATTTTTAAATGTGATTGTCAAAATTAAGGGCATAGCCAGGTGCTAATGGCTCATGCCTATAATCCTAGCTACTCAGGAAGCTCAGATCTGAGGATTGTGGTATGAAGCTAGCCTGCGCAGAGAAAGACCTAGAGATTCTTAAATCCAATAAACCATCAAAAAAGTTGGAAGTATAGCTGTGGCTCAAGTGGTAGAACACTAGCCTTGAGAAGAAGGAGCTCAGGGATCGCACCTGGGCCTTGGGTTCATGCCCAGCAATGGTATATGCATGCATGTGTGTGTGCGTGTGCACATACACACACACACATATGCACACACACATTTTAAGGATATAATAAAGTTTATTTTTCTCTGAGCTCTTGAAATATGGGATAGACATAGAAAAGCTACAAGTCCTTAGTCCAGTGTTCTGGCATGGTAAAACAAGGTTATGCCTTAAGGCATACCTAATTTTGTAAGTCGATTAATGACTCATATCATCAATAAAGTGTATGCATAAGAACACTTTCGAGGAAAATTTCCTTATTTGACTCTTTCAAAGAGATCTTTTCATCCAGTTTATTCCAACCAAAAAACCAAAATTTTATGTTATTTGAAAGTAGTTGTAGCAAAGTAAACAGAACCATCCAGTTCAAGCATTAGAACTTGGTCCTGTACATGCATGTGCCCCCCTACTCCTAACCGTCTAATGAATCACATGCCCTCTAGTTACCTCCTCCTCTCTCATGGAACATTTCCCCTACAGAGGCTCATGGGCCCTAATTTCCTCAGGACCAGGGTGACACTCACTTTTTGGGCCTCTCATTTTTCTTCAGGGGTCTATGGAATCAGTGTCTTCCTCTAGACATTATTTATCAGACTCACTATGGGCAATGTAAGAAGGGACACTCAGGAGAGCAAACTCTATAAATCAGCTCCTAGAAATTATTTGTTAACAAGTCCCATGACTATTGTTCAAATACTTCATTAACAAAAAGTTTTCAAAATTCCTCATTATGTCAACCACTAGTTCTTTATTGTAATTTTCCTCTTTAACAGGCCAATATCCTGTGTGGAGCTTTAATTATGCCTAGGGAGAGGAGGGCACATTGTCTGAATTCAAGCTGTCTACATAATCATGGGACTGAAATAGTTCAGTAATGTCAGGCTATTAAGTGTCCCATTGGAAGAAAGTATCATCCACTGGGATGATTTATAAACTCCAGATTTACTTTTACCTATTCCAAATTAGTGTCCATTAGAAGAGAGAGGTACTGGTAATGGGAAGTGATAATCAGGTAGCTCAGCAGTCCAATTCTCCACACACCAGTGGATATTGATGCACATTCAACATAAAGTTCTAGAAAAAATAATTGTTCTGGAAATATAGGTCTGCTCTGAAAAAACTGAAATTTCAGTAATTATACACATAAGCTATAATTATTTATACATACTTCATATATAAATTATATTTATACATTTATAATTTATATATAATATAGCTATAAGCTATATTATTATATTTATATATTTATAATTTATATATAAAAAAGCTATAAGTTATATTATTGGTTAGTAAGATCATTTGTGTAAAACTTTATGTTTTCAGTTCTAATTGTTAAAAATCCTCATAGTAGATATATAAATTAGGTTTTCATGCTTCTTTTAAAAATTATTTCACATGCCTTTTGAGGAAAACCAAAGAATGAAATTAAGTAATATTTCAATTATTCAATTATTCTACTTCATGGCCAAGTAATATGGGTTTGTCTTTAGTGACAGCTCAAGATTCTTGACCTGTGTTCTCACTAGTCAGCAGATATACATTCAATTATCAACATAGTACCTATACACATAGTTAATGGTTCTCAAACCCATGAAAGGAGTATTACATGTTCAAATTCAGTATTTTTTTGGGGGGGGTCAGGTCGTGGGGCCTGAACTCTGGGCCTGGGCGCTGTCCCTTAGCTCTTCAGCTTAAGACTAGCTCTCTATCACTTGAGCCACAGAGCCACTTCCGGCTTTTTTCCTTTTTGCTTATGTGGTGCTGAGGAATCGAACCCAGGGCCTCATGCATGCAAGGCAAGCTCTTTACTACTGAGCCACCTTCCCAGCCCTCAAATTTGGTATTTATAATGCTGTTTTCATTCTTTAGCTTGGGATATTTTATATTCAGGCTTCATCACAGATCACTTTAATTTTCTGAATCAATAAAATGACTTATTCCCACTATACAGATAGATAACCTCTAATTCTCTTTGTTCTGATTTCTACCTCCATGTACTCCATGACCAAGTTCTCAGTTTCCACCTTCCTAGTGAAGTCTTAACATTCATCTTGTTCATTTGAATTCAATGAAATAAGAAGTCAAATAATAAACATGAACATGAATACTCCTTATATACTTATTCTTTGAGAATCCTTAACTGGATGTATGATTACATTATGAGGATGTCAGGAATCATGAACTAGGTAAGGACCTCTGAGAGGGAACATTTATTCAGGGCAGATGTTCACTGAGGTGAATAACACTTGTTGTTAAAATATAGGAAAATGGCCTGCAATGCAAACAACCATGCAACATCAATTTACTATGGAATCTAAATCAGGTGAATGCACTGAGCAGAGAGAAGAATGATGATTAGCAGTCCAAGAGGTGAAATAGGAAAATGTTGGATAGAAGAAACAAAAGTTCACTTAGGCAAGAGAATAAGTGCAGCGATCTGCTATAACATGTTATAATTAAAAACTCAACTCAGTGCTGTACATTTGAACATCAATGAATAAATTTGGAAGTGTCATTATCACTTAAAGTCAGTATATGAGGTAAGCTCAGTTTACCCATTCCAAAATGTGCATGTCAATTTCACAAACACCATTTTTATGCCACAATGTATTGAGTTTTTGCCAAATGTAAAATTTTATAATAGATATTACACATTATTTAAAATATTATATATACATTTCACATAGCACCTATCAGGAGCCTGGTCCAACCATAAGCCAGAAGTAGCAAGCTTTAGTGTTACAACCCAGAAAACTCAGAGTCCAGGAGAAAAAGCAATCTGGAGAAAAACAAATGCTTGATATAAGAGGAAAAAAAGAAAAGAGTGTACAGTTTGTAGAATTGTTTTCATTTATACAAAGATAAACTGCTACAGTAAAATAAACTATTCTTTTATGAACTTTAAACAATGGAAGCTACACCTTGCAAACCTGTCTGTTCCCTCTCACATTCCACTTCATTTTCCATTCCTCATATCCCCAAACTATTACAATGTGTTATATTTATGCAATTGTAGTTCCTTCTTTGCAAAAGATTCTACTGTTTTTTGTAATTGATTTACTATTTGGGTCTATTTTATGGAAATTTAATTTGAGGAAAAACTTGTTTCCATTTATGTAAATTTTAGTGCTTTTTCAATATATGTCAATTATTTTCATGTATGCCTTAACATTTTTATAATGTTTTAAATCTATAGCACACCTATTTTATTTTCTTTCTGTGTGGTCCTTGAACTCAAGGCCTTGATCTGTCTCTTTGATTTTTTTCTTTCAAGGTTGGTTGAGCCACACATCCACTTCTAGCTTTGAGCTGTTTAGAGATAAAAGTGACATGGATTTTTCTTCCTGGCCTGGATTTGAACTGGGATCCTCAGATATCAGTCTTCTGAGTAGGATTATAGGCACGAGCCCCTAGCACGTGACTGGTACATATTTCTTTATACATCAAGTTTAAAACTGTAATATATGTTTCTTTTGTAACGATAATTTTTTTAACAAATCAAAGAAACATTTGCATGTTTTATAGTTTACAATCTACAATTATACTAGTGAGAAATGCCATAAGTTGTAATATGAGAAAATCCAGCATACTAACCCCCCCAAAATAAAATAAAAAATCAACATCATCCCATATAATTATTATTAAAACATACACGGTTTGTATTATCCCCACCTCTGGTCTTCAGCTCCACCTAGACCTGAGATCATCCCACACAGCTGGCCACTCCCTTTCTCTGCTCAGACCCACCTGTACATGCACCTACCTGACTACTGGCCCCAGACCCACTTGCCATTTAGATAGGGACAGATACCATGTGCTCCCTTTGCCAGGAAATATGGCCTCTCTAATAAACGTTATAATAATCTTTCTCCTGTGACTGCTTGCCGGCGTGGTCTCTTGGGATGGTCATGAAGGATTATATACACAATAATGTAAAGTAATTTTTCCTAATATGTCAATATATTTTCATAACACCACCCAAGTTAAAAATGTTAACAATAAATATTGCCTTCATAACTTCAAAACGGTCTAGTTAATTCCCTTAAATCACCATATTTGCACATTTTAGTATACTCCAATATTTTTAGAGTTAAATTTTAACAGTAATACACTAATAATGACAAGTAAAATAATTTCCATGAAAAAAAATTTCACAAAGACACGCCTTTAAAAAAATATTGTCAGTTGTGGAGATTAGATAGATAGGCTCTATCTTCTTATTTTTGTATGTTTTTTATTATAAAAATACTGTACAGAGGGGTTACAGTAAGATGAGCAAGGTAATGAGTACATTTCCTTTCCAGCATTGTTGCCTCCTCCTTTGATTTTCCCCTACCAACCCTCCCACAAATACCGCCCTCTCCCGCCAAAATTGCAAAGTTCTTTTTACAACATAGTGTCATGTAAATCTCATTGTTACAATGGGTCAACATGTATCCCAATTTAAGCATTTTATATTTT
>NW_012267243.1:755014-757024 GCF_000151885.1 Dipodomys ordii
GATGATTTAGTAAAAGAAACACAAATGTCACATGAAGTTCATGTGATTTCCATGTAACATACTACATCAAAAGATAGGAAGTGTTAATGGCTAACATTAGTGGTACATTCCCATAATCCTACCTATTCAGGATGCAAAGGTAAAAGCTTAGTTTCTATCTGAAAAATAAAAGTAAAATGATCGGAACTACCTCAAATAGTAGGTACTTATTTGCCAAGCTAGTAGTGAGAGGCCCTGAGTTCAATTCCAACTCCCTCAAAACCTAAAAAGATCTACATGTCAGAGACAAGTGACTGAGGTATTATGTTGTATTAAATGTACTGGAATCAAGTACTTTTTAACACAATTTTAAGAAGAGGGCTACATATGTGTGTATGGAATTATAAAAATGTGGATGTTCTGAGTTCCACCTTTGGTACTGACTGCCCCCTTGCGCTCGCGCGCGTGTGCGCGCGCACACACACACACACACACACACACAGAGGACTAGCAAGTTACTAGGAAAGAAAGTACAAGAAATATCTACTCAAGTGTCTTTATAGATTCTTTAAAAAATTTTGTTAGCAAATATAATCACTAAAGAAGCTCCATTTTGTAAGGTGGAACAATTTTGCATTGATTATGTAGATCACATTCCCTTTATCTATCCATAGGTTGACAGACACTTAAAATGTTTCTGTAACATGGCTATTGTGAATAGTGCTGTTATAAACTTGACCGTGCAATATTTCAACTGTGTATTGACTTTTATTCCTTCAAGACTTGTAACTCCTGATATATGCCCACAAATGATATACAAGAGAAGTCCATACCGATTTCCATACTGGTTAAAGTAATTTACATTCCCAATAATAATTGGTATTTATATGTTTCCATTTTCCATATCATCATAAGTATTTGTTATTATTGATTTTTTATTTTCTAATATTTTTCTTTTTATTTGTTTTGTCTTTGCATTTCTTTTGAATATTAATCTATCACCACATATGTGGTTTTCAAAGATTTCCTTTTAATCTGTTGGCATGCTCACTATTAATTGTTTCTTTTGCTGTGGAGAAATATCTTCTAATCCATTAACATGGGATATATTTCCATGAATTTCTTTCCTCTTTAATCACCATATTCAGCTCTTAGAATAGGTTTTTACTTTTTTATTAAATTTGGTTTTGAGTATCTTTTTGTAGCTATTGTAAATGTAATCATTTTTCATGTCTTTTTTACATAGTTTGTTGTATGTAGAAATACTGTTGTTTTGATGCTGATTTTGAAGTCTGCATATTTCCTGAATGATACTAACTTAACATATTTGTGTATAGTGTCTGTAGCATTTTCTATACAAAAGTACAAACGATCATGACATAGCAATAATGACAGCTCTTCTTCCTTTGTTATTTGATTTCTTTTTTTTTCTCACCTAATTGTTCCAGTTTTCTATTACGGTGTCTGTTCCACACCTTCTTACACATTTAGTCTTTTAATACATTGCTTATGTGTTCAGAATTTGTCTTCATTCATGACTGAGTCTTAGCATGTTGTCTGAGCCTAGGAATTATCCAGTTTGTTAGTGTTTAATAATACATAATAGTTTCTTATGAGACTTATAGTAACAACTATAATGTCTTCTCTTTTTTTCTCTGATTTTATTCTCTATTTTAATAGCTTTAAATAATCTTACTAGTTAATCAAACCAAAAGTTTGCTGATTTTGTTTCTTAGTTTTGTTGATATTCTTGTGGTTTTTAAAAACTATTTTATTTATTTCCCCTTTCTACTGTTTTTTGGGGGGATTTGGTAGTGATACTGATATTTGAACTCATGGCCTTACCTTGTGCTCTGCCACTTCAGTCATGTTCCAGCCATATTTACTTCAGTTGTTTTATTTTTCAGATAGGTTCTCATACTTTTGTCAGAGATTTGGCCTCAGCCATGATTCACTGATCACCTTCTACAGGCTAACTTAGATTGTATGTGTGTACTACTTTGTGGGGCCCTTGATTTGGTCTCTTATTAT
>NW_012267243.1:759369-767076 GCF_000151885.1 Dipodomys ordii
TGAAGGGTAAACAAAGGAGGAGGCTGCAATGCTTGATAAGAAATGTACTCATTATCTTGCCCATGTAATTGTAACCCCTCTGTACAGTATGTTCACAATAATAAAAAAAAAAGAAAGTGGTGTTCTTGAGAGAGACCCAGGAGATGGACTTTGGGCTGAGATGAATGGCTGATTGACCCTGAGTGTCAAGCTAGTCTAGTCCCTAACCTTCTCTGAAATACACAGGTGTGGGAGCCCCATACCTGCTGGGGAGGTTGTGAGGTAAGCAGAGTTGGAGTGCTCTTGACTGTGTGGCCATTGATTTATGAACATTTTGTCTGAATGGAACTGCTATTTTACTTCTTGGGCCAAGGGTCCTCAACCCTATGTTCCTCCGAAAGGTATAGAGATGAAAGTCTGACTGACATTTTTGTGTACACTCAGAACTTATTCTTTGACAACCAGTTCTCTCAATTAACCTAAGGGAGGCCCTGGGAGCTCTACTTTCATTGGTGATATCTGGAATAAACCTTTTCATTGACATACCAAAAATAATGCCAGGGCAAGCTCCCGGGGGAGCTCAAAGCACATCTCTTATTTTCCCAAGTGGAAAAGCACTTATTTTCCCAAGTGTTCTTGCAGGGAAATCAGTGTCAGTGTCTAATACAATAAGAATCATCTAGCTTCACCCACACCTTCAGCCTACTTCTTGCTACGACATGCTGACACTGCTCTTTGAGGAGGCCCTGTCTTCCTTCTGGACATCCAAAGAATTCTGGATACAAAAAGTAAGCTTTGTTCCTCCAAATGAGAGCTAATTGAGAGTTTTTTGGAGTTTTTTTGTGTTTTTTTTGTAAGTATCTTCTGTACTAAATAGCAAATGTTGTATTCATTTTGTCTTGACCTCCAATTGTAGGAGTAGGTTCTCATTTTCTGCTTGCTGATTATTATCATTAATGTGATAGAAATAATTTAGAATATCATACATGTTTCAGACTAAAGGCAAACATATACCAACATTCAGTATATATTGACCTCTTTTATTTCCTGATCCCCCTCAGATTTAGCCTTTACTGTTAATGAGCACACACAGCCTTCACATACTCTGGGCTTCAGGAAAATCCTTTTTATAGACATTTCTCCAAGGCATACTATGCCATCATGGCCAGAATTCCCTTTGCCTTGACAGCCCAACTAATAAATGCACGATGAAAAGCATGTCAATAAACGGAACTGAGACGGCAACAGTAGTAGTAAGAGGAGAGGATGGGTGGGCTTGCATTTTAGAAGGGATTTGCTGTGGGGACCAGCTCTCTAATAATAAAGGGATTTATGATGTGAGATAAGTACATTATGATATTGGGAAACATGGACTGGATCTCTTAATGAAAAATATTCCACCATCTTTTAAATTTTCATTCATTCAGAATCCTAGCTGGTCATCATCCCACCTCTAGGGAAAACAAACTCAGTGAAAATAAAACACACCATCAACAACAGCTTTAAAGATATGTCCAAAGGTCAGGTAACAGGAGCAATTTGTGCTTTCTATAGTATAATGTTACAAACTAATTCATATATTCCAACATCAAATACTTGAACATTTGTATCTCATTAAATGTTTTACATAAAACTTAGACTTACTGAAATATACCTTTCTAAGTCTTAGAAATAAAAACATGAACAATTTTTGTAGGAGTTGACATGTTCTTTTTTCTTTCAATATTTAGTTCTTTGTTTCAAATGAATCAATGAGGGCATGTTTAAATGATACTGAACCATAATGCCTATTTCTAATTTTAGGGGGTCTGCATTATACAATGATTACTTGTGATAAGGTATTCTTTGGAGAATAGTGTTCTAAAGTTTAGTAATTCCAAATTATCACAAGCAAGAAGTGAAAATTTTGATTAATATGACTTGAATTTCTACAAATGATGTCATCGGATATCTTCATCTTCAATTTCACCTTTGCATCTGCTCCCCTCCCATTCATGACAGCATCTGAAGGCAAGTAAATAAAATCAACTTTTCTTGGTACACAAGTTTGGTATGTGAATTTAGGACTCAAGCGTTTTAAGTTTATAATTTGAAGCACAAAAGTTTTCCATGTGTGTTAGTAGAGTTATTTTTAACTTAATCATAAAAAATAAACTCAACTCTCAAGAAAATCAATAGGATAGGACAAAAGAAATAACTACAAAAGGAAGCTGGAAGAGAAGGTTCTTATGAGGAAGAACATGACCAAACACTTGAAAACTATGGGAAGTCAGAATGTTAGGAGGTAGGGAAGACCAAAACAAGGCCTATTATTTTTAAAGACAAAATTGAGTTAATGTTGAAATGTTTACAAGGGTTGAATTGCTTTAAAACATAGAAGAAAAAAATACATGAAAGAATTCTCACCTGAAGCTATGCAAAAATTTAAGAGGAATAGAACTTTAACAGGTATCTCTTCTTCCTCCTCTCCTTCCCCACCTAGCCTGTTCCTTAGCTCCTCTTTCTCACAAAGTTTTATCCCACCTAACAAAATATTATCCACAGCTGGCAATGTGATTTGACTAGCTAACAGGCAGGAGATACTGACTTAGAAGACTGTTTCATTGATAGATAATAAAGCTCTGTGGACAAAGTGGATATTTCAGACTGTGCTCTCCTTTCTGTTCCATTTAGCTGTGGTCTCCACTGCATCTGAATACCCTTCAAAGAGGAGACATGTCCAATCTGACTAGAGTGACTCAATTCATCCTCAGGGGCTTTTCAGATGCCCCAGAATTGAGATTTGTGGTCATCCTATTTTTCTTCTTTGTTTATATATTCTGTCTCCTGGGAAACTTCTCCATTATTATGGCTGTGACTAGAGACAGCAGGCTCCACTACCCCATGTACTTCTTCCTGAAGAATCTGTCATTTCTGGATATGTGTTATACTTCTGTCACCATCCCCAAGGCACTGGCTACCTCCTTCACAGGCTCTGGGATCATCTCCTATTTTGAATGTGTGACTCAGCTTTACATATTTATTACACTTGCTGCTACTGAGAGCTTTCTGCTCACCGCCATGGCTTATGACCGGTGCCTGGCCATCCTCAGACCTCTGCTCTCTGGGATCATCATGAACCAGAGACTCTGCTGTGAATTGCTAGTCATGGCCTGGCTAAGTGGGGCCATTTACTCAGTCTTCCACACTGTCAACACCTTCTCCCTTCCTTTCTGTGGACCCAATGTCGTTGAGCATTTCTTCTGTGACATCCCTCCTGTCATGAGACTTTCCTGCACCGATTACCACCACAATGAGCAGGTGGGCTTTGCTGTCAGCAGCTGCATTATCATGAGCTCCTTTGCCCTCACACTTATTTCCTATGTCTTCATCATCTCTACAATCGTCCAGATCCCCTCTGTGGATGGGAGGTGGAAAGCCTTTTCTACCTGTTCCTCTCACCTGACCACAGTGCTTTTGTTTTATGGTACTGGAAGCTTCATGTACCTCAGGTCAGCTTCTCAATACTCCCCAGCTCAAGGTCGCCTGGCCTCCATTTTCTACTCCATCTTTACACCTGCTTTGAATCCAGTTATCTATTGTTTGAGGAACAAAGATATGAAGATTGCTCTACAGAAACTCTACTGCCCAAAAGAGCACTAAGTCCTAGGAAGCTACAATGGTGGGTTCTTCAGAAGTTCTGAAGCATTACTGTGGAAGTTAGATATCATTCATCTCTTTTACTTCCTTCTGAAGCTTTATACTACTGATATGGACCATTGTAGGATATCTGCCCACATCTTTCTAGGATTGTTTCTCTTTTCTCTGTATTTTCTCCTTTTTTGTTCATATGAAGCACACCTTACCTGTAGCTGTTCTCTGAATGCATTCTCACTTGCTCTCAGGACTGTTTCTCAGTTTCCATTTCTCTATCAAATGCCATTGGAATGCTCACCATTACTATTTGGAGAATTCAACTATTACTTTTTCCGTGAAAAACACATGTTGGATAAGCAGATCTAACATGTGTTGGTCATGGAAAAAGTGGTATTTCATGTGGTATATGTCTGTGCATCGACAAGGTTGGAGGATCAGTATATCTTCATTTGTAGTTTTAGGTCTTACATTTAAGCCTTTCATCTTTTTTAAATTGACTTGCAGACATGGTGAAAATCGAGTTTCCGTCTTGTGCCTATCACATATCATAGTGTCATGTTATGTCATATTTAATCTTGCCATATGTTGAAAAGACTTGTTTTATTCTCAATGTATGTTTATAGGGCCTTTGTCAAAAGTCAACTGGATACAAATACCTCCTATACACTTGCTAAATTTAATAGGTTCTGTATTTTCTGCTTTCTAAATACTTAAATTCTTGAACTATATTTCAAAGTTCTTTGAAGGTTCTCCATGGCTGCCATTATTTTCTCCTGTGTTCAGTATTCATAGTTATGCCGATTTAAGGTAATATTCAAGCAACCTTTCTCTTAGGCTTTCACCTTTGTGCTGCCTATCTCAGATATCCATCCTTTGTCTTCATTCAATTTTCAACTTTGTTCCACTCAATTTTATGACTAATAGAATTTTCCTAGACATCAAGAAGTGCAATTTCCTAAGCCAAGCTCAAAGAAACATAGGTCCCATGGTTTCCCTTATCTGCAATATCTAGTATATGTATGAGTCAAGCAGAAAAGGTTAGATAAGGTGGTTAGGAAAATGAACCCTAGATATGTATTTAAATGTTGTTTATCTTTCATGCATTTGATTCTAATGCATTTATAAGATTATTTCTTTGTTGCTTTCTATGTCCCTCCCCCACAGTATAACCCCTGCTTTCACTGTATTTGATGTCGGTATAATTTGTGGAGGGGAAGGGGAAAAACAAGTCGTTTAAATAAGGATACAGGTGGACCTGTTGCAACAACAAGAAGTACAAGTTGTCATGTCAAAAACAAACTTTACAACTTTGGAGGGGGGGGGAGGATTGGATGGGAGGTGGGGGAAGTCTGGGAAGGGATGTGAAGGGGAAACAAAGGAGGAGGCTACAATGCTTGATAAGAAATGTACTCATTATCTTGCCCATGTAATTGTAACCCTTCTGTACAATATGTTCACAATAAAAAATTTTAAAAAAGAAGTGCAATTTCCTTATTGCTAATTTTATGCATTATCTTACCTCATATATTATTACTGGATGAAGCATCAAAATTTCTCTAAGGATCAATTCCACAGGACTTTTAATTCTGATACTGCTGTAATCAGAGCAGGACTATGATAGTTATTATTTCTTCTGATTTAGACAACTCTTATACAATATTTTATGATCAGAGTCACACTTTGTATTAGAGCCATGATAACTGGCTGTATATTATGTGATAAGTAATTGTTTATTATTTTTACTTTAAGGGAATGATGTTTTGTTTATTTGCTACCAGTCAGTATATTTGAATATTGAAAGCATGTTAAGCCTTCAACAATATAGATTTCCACATATGACTGCTTTAAAATGAACTGTGACAACAAAAAGAAATCAGCCAAAGCAAAAATATTAAAAAATAAAGTGGTCATATAGACAAAACAAGATGAACCAACTTAAAAGAAAACAGGAAATTTAAGTTGTACAACTAGACAATAATATATCAATAGCTTTACAGAATTTTTTTAACTCATGTATCAATAACCCACAGATCCAGCAGGTCAAAGAAATAACTATTAGAAAATATACTATTCATTGCATTTATATGACATTTATAGAAAACTGTTACTAATATTAAAATACATATTCTACATAAATTGACAGATAAACCATACTCTAAATCATCAAACACAATATTTAAAATTTACAGATTATAAAAAGTGTCTGTATGACAATTAAACTTAAATAAGAATCCAATAACAATAGCAATGATTTAAAATTTCTAATACTAGTAAATCAAGTGATATGATCTTTAGAACTATGTGGGTTATTGTAGACTTCCTAAGAAAATGTTTAAGTAAAATAGAACATAAATTCTATCAAATTTATAGAATGAAGACAGTGTGTTGTAATTTACCTCTTTGTATGTGTGTATGTTAGCAAAGATTAATGTTCTGAAATCATTTTTTGGCTAAGTATAGAAGGAAACTTCTAAGTTGCAAGAAAGCATAATAAAACCTGGAGAACTGAATGAAGGCAGAGATACCTGAGAACTGGTAGGCAAGGCAGGATAGGATGCAGGCAGAAAGTCTTGAAGGAAAGTCTTAGCTCAGGCAGAAAGTCCAACATGGTGGTAGCCCAGCTTACCAAAACCAAACACCACGGAGCCAATGTGGAGCAAGAGGGGAAGCTATGGTAACCCTTTGTGTACTTGGACCGGCTTCTACTTCCAGAAAAAGTTATGCCTCGCAGTTTGGTGTGCCAGAAGGCGAATAAGGAAACGTGACCCAAAAAGACTTGGTAGATTTGGGCGCAATCCCTTTTCGCAGCCTGTAGTGGTAGTCAGTGCTGGGCTGGTCTAGCTACATGCTGGAGCCCAGACTCTTCCCCTCAGTCCTCAGTGTTACCGTGGTCCAGAAAATCTAAAAGGAGCTGCACTATAGGATAGGGGGTGGCCATAGAAAGCATCCTCACCGCCTGTGGTCCACGGAGATCCTTTGTTTCGCTTCAAGACAGCCCTGCTCTTGAATTGTAAAACGGCTCTTCTGGAAGTCAACCTTACCATCTCTCCAGGGCCAGTTCAGCACAGGGGCAGAGGAACCCTTACAAGAGAGGGTTGAGAGGCATACCTCCTTGAACAAACAGATGATGCTTTGTTAAATTGCAAATTAGTGCATTAATTATTTAATTAAATATGTAACCTAAAATTAAAGTAAGTAAGGGAAACGGGTGGGTGGGTTGAGCGGATGGATTAGACTGTTGTTGAAAAGAGTGACATGGATCAAGATGCACTGTATTTATTAATTACTTTGGTGAGGCTGGGAAGTGGCTAAGTGGTAAAGTGCTTGCCTAGCATACATGAAGCCCTGGGATCGATTCCTCGGAATCACATACACGGAAAAAGCCAGAAGTGGCACTGTGACTCAAGGAGTAGAGTGCTAGCCTTGAGAGCAGAGAGGTTTGGGGACAGAGCCCAGGCCCTGAATTCAAACTTCAGGATGGGCAAAAACAAAAATTTGAAAAACCCCACAAAACAACAACAACAAAAACAAAACAACAACAAAAAACCCTGCTTTGGTGAATGTAAATTCCTTTATACAACTAATTAAAATAATTAAAATTATTTTTAAAAGAATTAACAATAGAGACAAATGAGGAGAAGGGAGGAATGGAGAAAACAGTCAAGATTTCAATGTATTCTATAAAACGAAGAAGTGAAGTAGGAGGTGCGTTAGGAGGGATAGGTGAACATGTTGAAATTAGAAGCCAAGCAAAATGCATTGTATTCACAAACTGCCTTGTGAAATGACAACCTCTTTGCGTACTGCTTAAAGATAATTTAACAAATGAAAGTTAAATGAAGTCAGAAAAGTAACATAAAAGTCACTGGATCAGGTGTCTGAGACCTTGGAGAGAAAAAGCCCAGGCTCTGTGGAGGAGATGTTTTCAAATCTGAACAGTTCTCCCCCCACCTCCATTTTTTAATCAATTAAAACCATGTAAAGTGTACAAAGTGGCCGGGCGCTGGTGGCTCACGCCTGTAATCCTAGCTACTCAGGAGGCTGAGATCTGAGGATCTCGGTTCAAAGCCAGCCCGGGCAGGAGAGACCATG
>NW_012267243.1:769636-849106 GCF_000151885.1 Dipodomys ordii
GTAACCCCTCTGTACAGTATTTTTACAATAAAACATATTAAAAATAATCCCTAGTTTCTAATCCAATAGAAAGACGAAAGAACTTGAAGAACTAAAGCAAATTAAAATGAATTTCTGCAGTCCAAAAATTCATATCCTTAAAAATATTCACAAACCATAGTGTAATAAGACCTTTACTGAAAAAATAGATCAATGGAATGTCAGTCAATGTTAGCATGTGTTTTTAGCATGTGCAAAGCCCTGGGCCTGATGCCTAGAATACACACTCATACAACATGTGTGTGTGTGCTATGCATCATTTTCACCATTTCAAGTATGTTAAGGGAAATAAGACCTGGTCATTGGCATCTGGGGAGCTCTTATCTGACAGATAAATCAAAATCATTTTTGTCTCCACAATTTCAAAGGCTACTATACAATACCTTGCTACAGTGCTCCTCAGCCCTTTCACGGCTGCATGTATGTCTGACAGTTGCTAAAACACACATTAAAAAATACATTGAGTTCTTTCAAATGGCTTTCAGAAGAACTTTCCCTGCTAGATCTCAGACAGCTGGTTTAATTATAGACTATACAACAGCAACAACAACAACAACAACAACAACAACTATAACTATTTGATATGTAGAATGACAAATGGTCCCTCAGAAGGTAACTTCTGTGGCCTAAAACTTAATCTCCATGAATATGAATATGAAGTCCTTTGGCCTCCTTTTCCTTCACTCCAAATCTAGAAATCCTGTCACCTCTACTTCATATATTTTCCTGTACTTCTTCTTTGTATACATAGACTTTTTCACAGAAGCGTCTTTAATGTATCACCATAACCTTTTGAGTCTTTGACTGAATCTTCATCCATCAGATCAGATCATAGGGTCATGTACATCTGAGCTCCATTAACCATATATTGTCCCATGAATCAGGACCTGACCATTCTTGAGTTGGGCTTGTTTGTGCATAAATTATTAATATTGTTTCTTTCTCACCAACCTAAGGACAAACGTTGGATTTTTAAGGGCGTTTAGAGCAGCTATCTCTTTACTGTGTCACATGAGTCCTGGTATTTGAATCCATTTAGGCAGTGTCACAAATGTGAGCACAATCTTTGGTGAGCCCTTACAAAGGTCCCTGATTTCAAAGTATTTACAAATCAAACTGCTAAGTGTAACATTTACCTTTGAATTTTACAAGTGCTGTGGCTCTGCTATAGTAGCACAGAGTGACAGAACCAGAAACCACCTAAAGGAACTCTGTGGAAGATGACTTCACTTCAGACCCTAAAACTTCATCCGAGTGATCTACGTTCTATAGACCTAGTGAATTTGACCCAGAATACTGTGGCATTTTCTTCCTTTGATGTTATTTAATGTTAATGTGTTAATTCTCTTCATCTTTGATCCTGGCACACTCTTTACCCTACTTCAAAACATATACTGCCATACTCGCATGATTAGCAGGACATATGAGAAAGATCACTACTATCCGTGCCATTAAAAATGTAACAGAGAATATTATAATTAGGTCATGGGGAAACATTTACTTCTTTCTCTCTGAGGAGATGATTATTCAATTTTGTGTCTTCTTCTTGCCACATATTCCAGGGTTTTCTTTGCTGTTTATTTTTGTACCATGACCTATTCCACTACATCTCCAACCACAGACCAGATACCCCTCCTTGTTCACACATCAACACCACCAATCTTCATGTATGCATAACTAAACTCTGAGTTTAAGCCTGCCAAAAATTTAACTGCTTCCAGACCTACATCTGCTGTTCTAAGAATACAATATTATTTCAAAAAAACCAACTGACTATAATACTATCTATATATGCACAGTATAACACTTAACCAATATATTTCTAGATTTATTCCACATCTCAGATCTGTGTTCTCTATAGTATCTTCAAAATTAGAGATTTGCTTAGACCCCTATTCCTCATTTTTATTCCTAGATTAAATGTTTCCCTCAATTCAGAGGGCAACTACTTTCTACCTTGTGAAACACAGTTGTATGATATAGACCTCACAAATATCTCAAAAAATGAGGTCAAAACTCTACTGCAGGTTGGCTCAATGTAACAAAGAGATGTACAAGACACTATGTTTTAAACAAACTTTACGGGGGTGGGGGAATTGGGGAGGTGGGGAGGGAAGGGATGGTAGAGGAAAAACAAAGGAGGGGGTAACAATGTTGGATAGGAAATGTACTCATCACCTTAATCAAGTAACCGTAACCCCTCTGTACAGTATTTTTACAATAAAAAATTAAAAACATCTACTGCAAAACATTAAGGGAATAATAATACTGTAGCTCCTCATTTTAAAAGAAGAAGGCTGTTTGTACTTAACGTTGAGGCTTTGGCTGGTAGCAAGGCAGTTCTTGTTTTTAAGGGAAGTTGATAATGACCAGGCCCTAGCTACTCTCTTTATCAGGTTCCCATTCAGGACCTCTGTATCCACCCTAGCTCTCTGCCACCAGATACCATGCCTGGGCAGTTTCTTCTAGACCTAGGAATTTATTCAAATTAGCCAATCCCCAGGGGTCTACCTAGACACCTCCCCTAACTTGCCCCGCCCAAACAGCTCCCTGCAGCTCAGGCTACCACCCTCCTCCACCCACTTACTTTAGTGGCCCTGCCTGGCAGCCTGCTTACCTTTCTAATGTGGGTAAGTAGCACTTGTGCTTTTTGACTATAAAGGTAACAAAATCCATAGATACCTTCTAATACTCACTGAAAGAATTCTTGGATTCCTGCAGCAAGGAGAGAAGAAAGCTAGTCTCATGAATTTATTCTTGAATAGTGTTTAGAATTTTTGTTTTATAACTATCTTTTGTTAATTTTGACATCAGATTTTAAGTATATCAAAAAGTTCTTTTTAATTAGTGTACTTTAATAGCACATGAGGTTTCATTGATAGTTCATAGGGTTCTAAGTACATTGTACTTTGCTCAAGTTCTAAAATGTTTTTTTTAATGAACCCCAAGATAGGGACACAACTTGTTTTTTCTTTCTTGCTATAGTTTTTAATATATCTAAAATGTACTATGTGATTTTTTTTGTTTCTCTTGTATGTTCTGCCCCCATGATACAACCCACATTTTCACTGTATTTGATATCTGTGCCCAGCATCTTGTATATACATTTTTCTATCTTGGGGAGGGGAAGAGAAATAACAAAATGCTGAAACAAGGATACAGGATGACCCATTGTAACAATAAGATGTACAAGACACTATGTTGAAAATTAACTTTACAACTTGCGGGGGAGGGGGGAGATAAGGGTAGGAAAGGGGGAGGGGGAACTTGGGAGGATGGGGAGGGGGGAGATGGGGAGGTAGGGAGGGAAGGAATGGTAGGGGAAAAACAAAGGAGGAAGTGACAATGCTCCATAGGAAATGTACTCATCACCTTACTCCTGCAACTGTAACCCCTCTGTACACAATTTTTACAATAAAAACATTTAAAAATTAAAAATTAAAATGTTTTTACCAGTAATTTTTGTGAATTTACACTCAGAAAGTGGGGTCTTTCTGTTTGATAGAATTGTGAAATTTGACATACATATATAGAATTGCACAATGGCCTTTGACAAAGAAAAATTGCAACTTCTCAAACAGCCCCTAGTGCTGTGTCTGGCTTTCTTTCTGTTTCATGCCTCCCCTACCACCCACACCCACACCCCACTCTGCCTCCTTTTACATCTTTACACCCTTCTGGGTCAGTCAGGTTTCTTTTCATAGTGTTCCATGCAAATGGAATTGTCCAATCTGCAACCACTGGACACTGGCGCTCTCGACTCTGAAGTATATGTCTATCTACATCTACATATTCTTTTCATGGAATAATGGAGTCATAATCAAACATCTTTACTGAAAAATGACATCTTAAATGATTTTAAATTCTGATCTGGTAGGAACACGTATTTATAAACTTTTTACATGGAGATTAATTATTTCTCCTCTTTGGGTCCAGAGTAAGGGAATGCTTAGAAGCAGTCAGATTTGCTTGTCTATTGTGTACTTTTCTTGCATTCCAATTGCTAAGATGCCAATCAATCCCTTAACATTCCTACTATGGGAAATGGGCTTTTCTTTTTCCTTCTTTTTTTAATCTGTCTTATTCTAACAAGCATGTAGTATTTTTCCATATGACTTTATGTTGTATTTTCCTAATGACTAATAATGTACTGTCACAGTCACTTAAAGTTGCTACATGTTTCTACCCAGAGAAGAGTAAATGAAGAGTATACAATTGTAACTGAGAAAATAAAAATAAACTTTTCAGAAATGGATCTGTCATTTAAGAGATGGAGAGTAAAAATGCTAAGAGAGATCACCCTTGCTCTGAGTTCAAACGCTAGTACTGGTACACATGTACACACACACACATGCACAAACATACACACACACACACACACACACACACACACACACACACACCTTTCTTTGTGAGGACAGAATAACAAAATTATCCAATTATTTTTAAATAAATGTGGTTTAAGTACTTTTGTGGTCAAATTTGCTCACTTTTGCATGACACCTTACTAAAATCTGAATAAAGAGAATGCAGCTTGCCCATCTTGTATGTATAAAAGATGCTGTGTTTGATCACTGACAGAATGGAATCATAATATGAACTAAATTTTTAAAAAATACAGATAATTTAGGGTTAGTTTTTCTTTGCACTATGAGGTATTTGCTTCTCCATGTAACCAGTAGTGCTGGTGAATATTTCTTCCTTTTCTTTTTTTTTTATCCTAGGTCTTTAATATCAGAAAAGATTGAATAAAAGTTTTAGGAAGAGCGGGAACATATATTCACCGGGCCTTGTAACTGTGACTGAGACAGTCCAGGGGAAGACAGGAGTCTGGAATGCAGCCCTGGTACCTGAGCATCAGGATCCTCCTGCTCTCCTTCCTGCTATACTGGCCAGCCTCGGGTGAGTGAGGAGGAATCAGCTACTTTTTGTCCACACGGGAGCCTCTCTCAGAAGTATTTCTGTTCTTCAGAATTCCCCGAAGTCTCACTATTTCCTGAGCTGGAGGTCACAGGCTTTATCTCTCTCGTCTATCTATTCCCTGGTTCTCTTTCTCTTCCCTCTCCTCTCTTTTTTTTCTTTTTGAGGATGAAATACTTCAAATATCCAGTGATGACCATTTTTGCAGGTAGATTGATTTATTCATCTTGACAATTCCAGATCTGAAAATGATGACCTTTATGTTTAGAATTACAACATTTTAAAGCCGCCCTCCAACTGCCATAAAATTCAACTTAGTCCTTTCACAGATGAAAAAACTAAGACCTGAGAAACACAGTGAAGAACAGGAAACACAAAAATCCCTGCCTGCATTATATTAAATCATGCAGGGTAAGATGTCAAAGTATTAATTTTATTATTAATTGTTTAATTACCATGAGATATAATCTGCCTAGAGTATTATAAGTACTCAATAAACAGTAGATATTGTCATATTGCTATCTTATAGACAGTCCTTTATTCCAAATTTTCTTCTAACATTCAATTTTCAAGTATTTTTAAATCATATTGTTAGTGTCATTTTTTATTATCCTTATGTAATTGTACATAGGAATTGCCATTTAGCAAAGCAATTTATTAATACAACATACCTTGATCAATGTTACCTCTTTCAACATTCTCATACATTTCCTTACCCACCTACCACTTCCCTCACTTTTCTTAATTTTGTAGGACATACATTGGATTCTTCACTCCATTTTCCCCCTCTTGTCTTCTTCATTCATCTACTCTTTTCTCCTTACCCTACCCCATTCCTTTCAATTACTCACTTTCTGATATTTCATTTTTCTGAACTTTGTTTTTCTTAGGAATTGCACTACTTGAAGTCTCCCTCGAATCTATCCTATTTCAGTTAGTACATTTGTGTTCACTTGTATACCACCCAACATATACAAAGCTAGCTTATAAGCTAATTCTAGCTTCCATCTGTAAGGGAAAACATACATCCTTTTTTCTCTCTGCACCTGACTCACTGAGCTCAGTATAACTTTTTCCAGATCTTTACATTTCTTTACAAATGGACCACAGTATCATTCTTTTCCATGGATGAGTAAAATTCCATTGTGTATATACACCACATTTTTTGATCCATTCATCCATTGAAGGGCATCGGGGCTGATTCCATATGTTGGCTATGGTGGATAGTGCTGCAGTAAACATGGTTGTGCTAGTTTGTGATCTGTTGGATTAAGGCCCAGGAGTGAATCGTATGGTAGCTCTATGTTTAATTTTTTAAGGAACTTCCACATTGCTTTCCACAGTGGTTGAACAAGCTTATGCCCCTAAACAGTGTATAGGGTCACCTGTTTTTGTTTGTTTCCCTGATAATGGCCATTTTTAACTGAGGTGAAGTGGAATCTTGATATTGTTTTGATTTTCATTCTCTTTATGGGCAGATATGTTGCATTTCTTCAAGTGTCTGTTGGACATTTTCACTTCTCTGAGGACATTTTCACTTCTTCTCAGAAGATCCTTTAGCTCATTAGCCCATTTATTAATTGGATTGTTGAGTTTTTGAGGATTTAATTTTTAAGGTTCTCTGTGTATTCTGGATATTAGGCCATTGTCTGATTTAATGTGGAAAACACCTTCTCTCTTTCTGGAAGCAGTCTTCTTAACTTATGGACTATGTCCTTGTATGTGCAGAAATTGAAGAAATCTTAAGGAAATGGAAAGAATTGCCTGGCAATGCTGCCCAAAGCAATCTTTAAATTCAATGCAATACCTATCAAAATCCCATCATGATTCTTTAATAATATGGAGAAAGCAATCCAAAAATTCATATGGAACAACAAAAGACCCCAAATAGCAAATATAATGATTAGCAGGCAGAATGGTGTTGGAGGAATAACAATACCAAACTTTATTATCTTTAAGTAGTTGTCCAAAGGAACTATTCTGTACCTCAGTTTAGGATTACAATGCATCTTGTTTGATGTCACTCCTTCATCCACCTTCTTCAACCCCACATTGATGATTTTTAAACAATTATGCATTAAACGATATATTCAGTGACTTTTTATGGGATTAATCTTGCACTATATCCTATGCATCTGTCTAAATCTGAGCCCAGGTAACAGCCTGTGCCATATGGTGCTCCATGACAGAATAACACGTTGCACTCAGGGCTCTGGGACCCCAAGATCTTCCCGTGGCTTCAGTTCTTTTACTTTTCTCTTTTTATTTTATTGTCTTTGTACTTCCATATTAAAACATAAAAGATTTGGAACACATGCAATTCCATAATTCTGGTATTCCAGACTGAATTAGAATCTGAATTTTCTCTGAAAAAAATAACTAAAGCAAAAAAGGCTGGAGAGAAGATTTAAGTGCTAGAATTCTTACCAAGCACCCAGAACTGCCAAAAGAGATGTTAGAGCTGATACAATGAGCCATTTCCAGCATAGGAATTGTTCCTCATAAGAAGAGATGTGCATCCCAGACAACATATGTAAACATAAGTGCTTCATTTAAATGGAAAATACCAATGCAAGAGTGAAAAATGAGCATTTTTTTTGTAAATTATGGGGCCTGCACTCTGGGCTTGGACACTGTCCCCTCAGCTCTTTAGCTCAAGGCTAGCTCTGTACCACTTTAGCCACAGTGCAGTTTTTGCCTTTTTCTGCTTATGTGGTACTGACGAATCAAACCCAGGGCTTCATGCATGCAAGGCAAGCAATCTACCACAGAGCCACCTTCCCAGCCCGCTATGAGCATTCTTAACAGAGAAAATCTCAAGCAAATATCCCAAGAAATAACAGGAGAGGATCAATCTCTTTTCATTTTTTCGAGGCAAAATTCAGTGGTTTTCTTTAGGTTTTCAAAGGCTGAGTATCAATTTTCCAAAACAATTACTTTATGTTTTGGGTATTATGCCTTTTCAAATCTTGAAATATTTATCTATATGTAAGAAATATCTTTAGACAGAACTTTATGTTTTCCCTGAGCCTTTTCTTAAAGATGAAATATCTTCCATATTTCTCTGTACCTTCAGTTTTCCTCTGACTCACCATATGAAGTCACGTGTGGCATTTTGCACTTGTAGCCTCGTATCAGTCCACACAAAGTTTGGGGTCTTGAAACATTTTGAATTTCAGATATTCAGATTAGGGATGCGAAATCTGCATTTCCTATTTTATAACTGAGTTCTGATATAGTCTTTTGTATATTTGTAAAATACCTACTTTATTTATTTTTATTTTTTTACATTCTTTCTTTACACTGAGAAAGTACTATGACATTCAGTTTTTTCTTAGCATGAAACATTATTTTTAGTGCATTCATACTTTACTGTGGTTTAAATCAAAGAAACATTTGGTGAATTATATCCCAACTCTTACATAATGCTTTTCTAAGTACAGATAACAGGACAAGATAGTCAATCACTCACAGACTTAATTTTCTTATCTGTAAACTGAAGAAATGAAGACAATATTCCACAAAATATAGAACTGTTAAGAGACTTAAAGTGATTTATATGAACTTGATTTTCAACTTTGTCTAGATGACTTGACTGGTATACATTTGTTATATCTGTTGCTATTAACTCCTATGCAAAAATGTATTTGGGCATTCTTGTTTTAGAACTTCTCATTCACTGACCACAACCCTTTGTGAAAATAAACCTATTCTACTTCCTCACTCCTCAGACAGTCAAAATCAGGCCTGTTACACACTCAGCAATGACCCTGTCCTTTGCTTAATCACTTACAGGACAATTTGATGTGAGAGGACCACAATTACCAGTCATTGCCTTGGTTGGAGAAAAGGCTTTTCTGCCTTGCTACCTTAGCTCATCCATGGATGCTAGCAACATGAACATAACATGGTATCGTATTGGCCGGGCAGGCTTTGTGTATGCTCTTAGGAATGGTGAGGATTACACAGAGGGGCAGGCACCGGAGTACCGCAAGAGGACAGAGTTGCTGGTGGAGAATATCACCAATGGACACGTGCTTCTGAAGATCAATTCCATCCATCCTTCAGATGGAGGGATTTACACATGCTACTTTGTAAGCTCCACATACTTTGCAGGAGCCAGGGTTACACTGCTTATTAAAAGTAAGTCTGAGAAATGAATATTTTCTTTTTCTTTTAATTTAATTTTATTGTCAAGGTGATGTACAGAGGGGTTATAGTTACATTTGTAAGAGTACATTTCTTGTCAAACACTGTTACCTCCTCCCTTGTTTTTCTCCCGCTTTCCCTCCCCCTGAAATGAATACTTTCTGGAAAATTAATACTGTGTTTGTTTCCAGTTAGTATACTTATACTCAGTGTGAATGGACAAAGGTAGCTGAAGTCTACATAACACTAAGATGAAATGCCAGAATACCATTCGTTTGATCAAATCATTCAAATTTTTTCTTGTGTTAACTGAAATATATTCATCTCTCTTCTCTTTCTTTAAAATGATTGTTTAGGGTCATTACCAAAGAATCTGTCCCAATACTACAGAGTGCCAGAAATACAGCCCAGTCTACTAATGCCATTCTCATTCCCAAGTGTGAGCTAGACAGGGACAGGAACAGTCTGACTAGCTCACTCTCAATTCTAACTTTCTGCATATTAGTGTACTTTTCCAGTGACATTACACCGTCTCCCCTTTATGACATTTATTTTATTCACATAGCTGCACAGATTTGCACTTGAACACACTTGTGCATAGACATTTCCCACAGCGGGGCAGGGTGGCAGGGTGGTCTGTCCTGATGGATAAAAGGTAGGATTGTCTCAACCATAAACTTAGCTGAATCAGCTGCTCTCTATAAATATCATAAGGCAATATTCTACATTCATAGAAGAGTTTCTGTATGTTCCTCCTTAAATGCCACTTAGATGAAACCAACCCAGTCCATTACTAGTACAAATAATGACTAAAAGTCAGGAGATGCTTCTTCCTGTTCCTTATGATGTGGGGACGATCATCTATGCCTCTCTCTCATTGGCAACTAGTACGGAGACTAGTCCTCATCCATCACAGACACTCTGCATAGACCCTGGATGTCCTTAGTACCACATTTACCCAGTAAGTGGTCAGCACTGACAAGATCCTTTCAAATACTCTAGTCTGCTGAAAAGTAAATTGCTGGTAAATTTTAAACAACTCTGATAATTACTACCAACTAGATTTTTTGTTTTATATCTTAAATCTTGTAAATCATTTGATATCATTTATAAATATAGATTTATTGTCATTATTAAGATGTTGTACAGAGAGGTTACCATTTCATGATTCAGGTCAATTAGAAGTTTTATAAATGACCCAACAGATCTCAGCAGAGTCTAGGAGAGGAAGGTTTCCTCCCTGGCTGGTTTATTGGACCCCAGGTGGTATCCCCAGAGCAGATCTACCTGGACCTGTGGCTCATGCTCAGTGATAATTGGAACCTCACCACAGAAGGAACCTTACTTCATTTGTGTCCGTCTTAGAATGCAGCTTCTTAGATTGAGTCTTGATCTTGTCTATCAGGAGATCTCAAATTTCTGTGGTTTTCTAGCTGTGTGGGTTCCGATAACATTCTATAACCTTCTTTCCCCCTCCTGCGGGAGATTCCAGTGGAGATGCATTCTCTGAGAAAACTCAGTGAAAGCTTGAAACTCCCTGAATTTTTTTCCCTAGTTAGGGAGAAACAAGGCAGCCTGTCAATTAGGTTGATTTTCTTTAGTTCTTAAGGTCATTTTCTCCTTCATTTATCTTACCCTTGTTCCTATTCCATAACAATCCCACAGAAATATTCAAGTATCCAATGCTCTACATGCATTTTAGCTAAAAAATACAATATGTCTTGCTCTACACTGAACTGCAAATTGCTGTGCATTAATTACAGTCAATTGTTATCTCAGGCCAGCTAAAGAAGAGCACAGTACAAGTGGTTTTTCTTTCTTGTATTTATAAGGTGATTTTTTTGTTGCATTGTGTGTCGCTCCCCCGTGGTATAACCCCTGTTTTCACTGCATTTGATGTTGGTATAATTTGGGGAGGGGAAGGGAAAAAACAAATTGTTTAAATAGGGATACAGGTGGACCCATTGCAACAATGAGAAGTACAAGATGCTATGTCGAAAAATGAACTTTACAACTTTGGCAGGGGCGGGGGGTGGGGGGGGGAGGGGGTGCGCGGGGAGGGGGGGTTGAGGGGCGTGTAGTCATGGAGATAGGAGGGCAGGGATGGGAAGGGAAAAACAAGGAGGAGGCAACAATGCTTGATAGGAAATGTACTCATTACCTTGCTCATGTAGTTGTAACCCCTCTGTATGGTATTTTCAGAATAAAAAACTTATTAAAAAAGAAAGCAGTTGTTGGACCTGGTGATTTTTCTATATCCTTCATAATTAATGCCTCTTTTACACTTAAAAAATCATCTTTACGTAGTTGTACAATGGAGTTGCCATTCAAAAAGCATTTTATAAGCCAGGCGCTGGTGGTTTAAGCCTATAATCCTAGCTATTTAGGAAGCTGAGATCTGAGGATCATAGTCAAAACTAGCCTGGATAGGAATGTCAGTGAGATTCTTTTTTTTTTTCTGTTTCTATTCTTTTTTAAAAAACAAGTTTTTTATTGTGAAAATACTGTACAGAGTTATATACAGGGGTTATAATCACATGATCAAGGTAATGAGTACATTTCTTATCAAGCATTGTTGCCTCCTCCTTTTTTTCCTTACCATCCCTTCCCTCCCATCTTCACAACTACACACTCGCCCCTCTCCCCCCAGCCTAAATGGTAAAGTTCGTTTTTCGACATAGCATCTTGTACATATTATTGTTGCAATGGGTCCACCTGTATCCCTATTTACACAATTTGTTTTTTTCTCTTACCCTCCCCAAATTATACCAACATCAAATACAGTGAAAACAGGAGTTATACTGTGGGAAAGGGACATACAAAGCAACAAAAAAAATCACATGGTACCTTATAAATATGTTAGAAATGGTAGCAAAAAAGAAAAAACCATTTGTGTCCTTATCTTGGGGTTCATTTTGCTTAACATCATCTTATCTAACCTTTTCTGCTTGTCTCAGATACTGGTTATTGCAAATAAAGGAAACCATGGGACCTATGTTTCTTTGCACCTGACTTACTTCATTTATTATATAATTTTTTCCATATCTTTCCATTTCCTAACAAATGGGGCAATGTCATTCTTTCTGATGGAGGCATAGTTATTTCTAATAAAACACCAGAAAACCAAAAGTGGTGCTGTGACTCAAGTGGAAAAAAATTAAATTTAATTTCAAAAAAGAATTTTATAGGGGCTAGGAAGTTTGCTTAGTGGTAGAGCACTTGCCTTGCATACATGAGGCCCTGGGTTTAATTCCTCAGTACCACATAAGCAGAAAAAAGCCAGAAGTGCTATGGCTTAAGTGGTAGGGTGCTAGCCTTGAGTTGAAGAGCTGTGGGACCGGCACCCTGCCTAGAGTTCAGCCACCATGACTGACAAAAAAAAAGCATTTTATGAATTCAATGTGTCTTTTTCAATGTCACTCCTTTGAGTATTCTCACCTCTCATACCCAAACTCCCTCCTCACTCACTTTTCTTAATTTTATAGGCTATGCATTAAATTTTTGACTGCATTCCTCCTCCCCTTTCCTCTTCTACAGTTTTGAAGATGACACACTGCTGTTCCATGCTTAAGTCCTTGACAAAATGGAAATAAAATGGGTCAGAAGGCTTGGCTTTCTTGGAGGAGTACAAACCAGGAAGGCTAGGGCCAGGGAGGTAGAGTCTCTGCTTATCTGTTAATGTCTATGTGGGAGAGTCAGGCAAGAATCAGTAGCAGCAGCCAAACCTTCTAATATCAGGCTGGGTCTCACGAGAAATAATTCGTGTTTTTCAGATGCCTTAGACTTGAGCCTCAGTTCCTGGAGAATGAGACTGGCTATGTTTATGATTTTCCTTGATATCTTCTTGATGACCACCTGTATTTTCTATGCTTGCAGTAATCTAGCCAAAGGTAAGCAGGATGAGTGGGGTGGATTTCATTTGTATAGAGCTCATCCAATTCTCTTTACATACTAGTCAGGAATGGGATTAGGGATATTTCATATTTAAAATTAAGTAGAAAAATCCTGAAGAGGAAGAATTGTTCTCTCTGAACAATCTTAGTGTTGTGTTTAGTCTTCTTTGTTTTTCTCTTTGTTTTCTGGTATGGGGGTTTAAACCCAGCCTCATATATGGTCTACTTGTTTGTCTGGCAATCTGCCATTGAGTCATACTTCCCATCTGTCTTTTTCTGGTTATTTTGGAAATAGCCTCTTGTGGACCTGAGTCCAACCTGGATAGGAAGCATGATGTACCCTGATCTCAGCCTCCTTGGTAGCTAGGATTACAAGCATGAATCACTGGGGACCATCTACTTCTAGGCTTTTGTATTTACTTTCCCTTCTTCATGGAATCTACTTTTTCTTGGTCATTTCTAGATTATCTGTGCATCCCTCTGAGAACCAGATGAACCATTTATTTTTGCTCTGAATGCTGCCCCAGATCCCACAGCCAGGTACCTCTCACCATGACATTGCGTGGTGCTCTGTGCATGTGACTAGAAGAGGCATGCATCTTTCTTTGCTGCTTTTATCTGTGGCCTGCTCAGTGCCCAACTAGGATGAAGAGAATGACACACAAGTATCAGTTGAATAGAAGAATGATTCTTCTTTTTATTTTCTCTTTCTTTGTAGTTGCTGTTTATTTATTTATTTTTCCCAGATTTATAGGATAATTCAAAAATGAGATCTGCTTTCTCTTGGTCTATAGGTTGAATATCATATGGTACCTATTTTTCACAGAAACTCTCATGTCTTATAATTAATTTCTTCTAGTGACTTGATCTTATGGTATATTGATTGGCACTTCATACTTTTGCCAGCCTTTCCTGGAATGAAAAAAGGCCCAAGTGATGAGCTTTGGCCAGAAGCTGCCTAAACTACCTGCCCAGGGATAATTGATCAGAGTCTACCTGACTTTAGGAGAAAGAACTACAGTGAGAGATTCTAAGGATACCCATATGTAGTAAATTCCCATGGCCTTCCTAATAGAGAGCCATCTCTGTCTATTCCATCCTAGAGGGATGGAAATGACATGGTGTCTGTTCAATGGGGTACAGTGCCACCATTGAAACTCCATGCCCAACTGGAAGAAGTGTGCCATGTTTTCACAAAAAAAGAAGCTGTAATCAAGATAAGTGTGTCCTAAAGTTGTCAACATGATACTGTTAGAAGCTGAGAGGTTCTGGTGTGACCATTTCTTCTATCAATGAGGAAGCTGCTTAACAACTTGTGTCCCACTTCTTGCCTTTGACAGAGCTGTTTCATGCTCACAAAGTGTATGAGATATTCCTTAAGCAAAAGAAAAGAGCAATATCAAAAGCACTATTTCATAGCTTTTGATGCAGATTCTTTTACCTTAGACATCATAGTAAATTATATAGGTCTTTACCCAGATTCACGTATTACACCCTTTGGAAGATTACTGATGCTTTCTGCTTGGGAAAAAAACAAACACTTGACTTTGTTAATGAAATAAAAGCATTCCTTTAAAAATAGAATTTTAAGCTAAGCAAAATAATAATAAAAACAAAACAGTGTCAAAATCTATAGAAGGGTATGAAGTCTCATTAGCATGAGGGTCCTAGCATTAAGCTGTAATTGACAGGCTAATTCTTCATGCCCCACTGGAAAGAGAGAATGCATTCTCATTACAAGGTCTTCAGAACAGAAAATCACACCTTGACTGAAGCAGGTATTCAGTAGATTTTGATAAAAAAGTCACAAATATTTTCAGTGGACTGAGGAATGCCATAATAACAAACCCAAGCCTTGGTGGCAATCAGCTTCTGCAAAGCTGGTGGCATCCCTTGGGGACTCTAAGATTTCATTCATTGGGACCTAAACAGTAGCCACCTAGCAAAGTGTTAACTGGTACTCAACAAATCATATACACATTCTAAGATCAACTTCCTTGGAAACTCAGAAACAAATAATTTTTAACTCTTCTTTCTAGAGAAAAATCACAGAAAAACCTTGTAGAAACCTCATAGAATATATATATATATATATATATATATATATATATTCTCTATATATATTTTCTTATTCTTCACTGAAAACCTAGCCTATATCCTCACAAAACTCTCTCTGTCTCTGTCTCTGTTTCTCTGTCTGTCTCTGTCTCTCTGTCTCTGTCTCTGTCTCTCTCTTTCTCTCTCTCTCATTCTCTTTCCTCTTCCCTTCTTTCTTCCTCCTTCCCTGTGATTTGTTTTAGACCAAAAATAGTTTTGGCAAGGATGATATATAACCAGATTATCACCATTTACATGCCATATGCTATTTTTTAAAATGCCCTGTGCCTTTCCCAGTCAATCATCTAACTTGAATATGTCCCACCTGATTGTAACTTAGAATAAAGCTCAGATTTTTCAGGTAAATGTTCTATGCATAATGTGTGATAAGAATGACTTTATGTTTGGCATATAACCATCCTGAGGGTGTATTCCCCGATGATCTATATGAGATATGTAAAACAAAGTAAACATATGATTTGAATATAAGGACCTAGTATTAGACAAGAACCAAGTAAGTAAATAATAGAGATGGTTTACACTACACCAACCTAAATAAATGTTCAGCTACTCACAGCAAAGATGCACTGATCACCTTGTTCTGAAAACCTGTTTCTACATCAATCAGGACCACTTATCCTCTCTCCCAACCCCTCCAAATCCAAATCACAAGGTTCTACAGCACTAGCATTGTTGCAAAGGTGTCCTGTTATTTTTATTCTTTCCCTTCTCCTCTGGAAACACCAAGACTTCCAGGAGTATCACACCATTTTCAGCAGTGTAAACAAGAAACAGGTGCTGCTGTTTCTCCTTCAAAAACAAATTAGAGTAAGCAACAACCTCTTAACAGCAAAACCTTAATCTAAAAATGAATCCTAATTCCCTCTCATTTTAATCCTCCCATCTCCATCTCAGCCCCCCTAATTCCCAAATGCTGAAACTCTTTTTTGCCAGGGCCCCTTTTGCTTGTTTCCTTTTTACCAGCAACTCCTTCCTCTCTTACCTCCCCTGCTGCACAGCCAGTTCCTAATCTGTGAACAAACTGACCTGCTTCTGTGCTGTGTGTAAGGTGGTGTCTCCTTGATATCTCCCTCCCTCTGTCACACTTCTACTCTGCCTATGGTGTTCCTGTGCTGAGGAAATGTTCTGTGATTGAAAACACTGATGAAGATAGTTCCTGAGCGGTCAGTTTGGGTGATTTCCTTCTAATATTATATGCTGTGTAGTTAAACTCTGACATGAGATCAGTACTCAGTTTCAGATGAAGAGGTTAGATGGTGTTCTGTATGATGGTGTCATATACAATGCTCTGCAATGATGTTTACTTTGGCTCTATATTT
Organism: Dipodomys ordii; assembly: GCF_000151885.1. NCBI lineage: Eukaryota > Metazoa > Chordata > Mammalia > Rodentia > Heteromyidae > Dipodomys > Dipodomys ordii. The sequence continues at coordinate 786,075 of NW_012267243.1, forward strand.
GCAAAGGGTCTTCAATTTCATCTGTTTTGTTTTTATATGCATTTACTCCTATCTTAGCAGTTTCAAGGTTTTTTTTTCAGGCTTAAAGTCATTGATGTTCCTCCTTTCTACACAGAAGATGAACACAATGCTCAGCCGCACCTTGTTATATGGTGATATGAAACATGTGAAATTCATGCCAGCAAAGAAGGAAGTTCCTGACCATCCTGAGCAATTTCCATTTCAGCTGAACTGGGTCAGAGCAAATCCTCCAGTGGTAATCATCACACTGTGATATTGAAATAAAAAGAAACAGCAGCTGGACAATGGACAATAGGACTGTGGGGTTTTTTTTCTTTTTGTTTGTATTTTGTCATGGGGCTTGAACTCTTGATCTGGGTGCTGTCCCTGAGCTCTTCAGCTCAAGGAGAGTGCTCTACCACTTGATCCATAGTGCCACTTCCAATTGTCTGATGTTTATTGGAGATAAGAGTCTCTCAGATTTTACTGCCTGGTCTGGATTTGAACCATGATCATTAGATCTCAGCATCCTGAGTAGCTAGGATTACAGGCATGAGCCACCCGGGCCTGGCAGGACTGTGTTTGGATTCACTTGACGGCAAAACATCTTATTTCTACACATATCCTCTCATTAGATTATTTGTACTGCTCATTCCCACAACCCATCCTGTGCTTAGTCTATTCCTTTCATCTCTTTTGTTAATAAGAAAAGCAAATTTTCTCATTCCTCTTCCTTATGAGTTAGAAATTCTGAAATTAGTTAGCTACTTTCCTCAGCAAATTTCTATTGCACTTTTCTCAGGATGATTTATACCGATTAGGTGTTACTCTGTTTCAACTATAAGTTGTGGGCTTCTATAGGCTAAAGATCAAATGCTACTTATTTCTTTGCCAAAAGGAATGCTTAGAGCTCAATATCATATGGGATGACATTGATTTCACTAAAATTCGGTCCTAACAATTGTAAGGTCTGTTCCTGGATGGGGAGCAAACTCCACCCTCCTGGCAGCAAAGTTACCACCCAGTACCTGTGTTACCTAGGCAACTGGCACACCTGGAAGAGGTCATATCTGCATCCGCTGAGGTCACATCTGAATTTGATGTGGCCACACCTTTCTCCACCCATACCCTACATAACGCCTAGCCCAGACCCAGATACTCTTTTTCCCAGCTCTCTTTCCCAGCTCTCTCTCTTTCTTAGCTCTTTCTCAGCTCTTTCCTTCTCTTCTCTTTCCTAGCTCTCTTTTCCCAGGCCTTTCCCAGCTGCATGGATGGCCAACATGGCCTGGTGCCAGCCAGAACGATGAATAAACTTACCCCTTACCTGAATACCACGTGTATGGTGCTGTTCTTATCAGCTACCTCTTTTTAAATACCTAACACCAATCACCAGACCAGTTCATGAATTAAAACATATATTTGTACAGTAACTCTTCTGTGTAGTTCCATCCTCGGGCCATTTTTTTCTTTTTTTATTGTGAAAATACCATACAGAGGGGTTACAATTACATGGGCAAGATAATGAGTACATTTCTTATCAAGCATTATTGCCTGCTCTTTTGTTTCTCCTTTCTATCCCTTCCCATCCCTTCCCATCTCCCACCCTTCCCCGCGCCAAAGTTGTAAAGTTTGTTTATCGATATAATGTCTTGTACATCTCATTGTTGTAATGGTTCCACCTTCCCCTCCACAAATTATACCTACACCAAATGCAGTGAAAACGGGTTATGCGATGGGGGAGGGACATACAAAGCAACAAAGAAATATCTTATAAGTATGTTAGAAACAATAGCAAGAAAGATAAACCATTTGAGTCCTTATCTTGGGGTTCATTTTGCCTACCATCAACTTATCTGACTGTTTCTGCTTGTCTCAGAAATATACTAGTTTTTGCAAATAAGGGAAATCATGGGACTTATGTTTCTTTGGGCCTGGCTTACTTCACTTAATATATTTTTTCCAAGTCTTTTCATTTCCTAACAAATGGGGCAATGCCATTCTTTTTGATGAAAGCATAGAATTCCATTGTGTATATATACCACATTTTCTTGATCCATTCATCTACTGAGGGGCATCTGGATTAGTTCCATATCTTAGTTATAGTAAATAATGCTGCAATAAACATAGTTGTGCTGGTAGCTTTAGTATGGTCTTGTTTGTGATCATTCGGGTAAATGCCCAGAAGTGGGATGGCTGGGTCAAAGGGGAGCTCTATGTGGAGTCTTTTGAGGAACCTCCATACTACTTTCCAAAGTGGTTGAAGAAGTTTACATTCGCACCAACAATGCAGTAGGGTTCCCTTCTGTCCACACCCCCTCCAGCATGTGTTGTTATTAGAGTTCTTGACTTTAGCCATTCTAACTGGGGTGAGGTGGTATCTCAATGTTGTTTTGATTTGCATTTCTTTTATGGCTAGAGAAGTTGAGCATTTCTTCTCGTGTCTATTGGCCATCCTTCTTTCCTCTTCAGAGAAGTTTCTCTTTAAGTCTTTAGCCCACTTATTTATTGGGCAGTTGTTTCTTTGAGGATTCGTTGTTGGGGGATTTAATTTTTTAGTTCCAGGTATGAGACTTGTCTGTAGTATGGCTAGTGAATGTCTTTTCCCAATCCGTGGGCTTTCTATTGATCTTGCTAGCTATGTCCTTTACCATGCAGAAGCTTTGCAATTTCATGCAATCCCATTTGTCCAACATTTCTTTGATTTGTTGTGTTTCTGGGTCTCTATTAAGAAAATTTCAGCCTGTGCCAAGGAGACCTAGGGTTACTCCTATTCCATCCTGTAATATTTTCAGAGTGTCTGCTTTATTGCAAGGTCTTTGATCCATTTGGAGTTGATTCTGGTGCAGGGTGATATATAAGGATCTAATTTTAGTTTTCTGCAACTGATTAACCATTTTTTTTCCAGCACCATTTACTAAAGAGGCTATCTTTCTTCCAATCTATTTTTTTAGCTCCCTTATTGAAGATTAGATGGCTATAGGTCTGTGGTTCATTTTTGGGTCTTTTTGAATTTTAAAATAGTTCATAGACCAAGACTGTTCAAAGTATGTAACATAGTGGTCTGATAGTTTTATATATGTGCATAGTGTGTATTGATTATCTTTCTCATAATAATAACAGATTTGGGTATTGCCCTCTGTAAATTAGATCTACAGAGCATGATCCTCTTCTAATTTAAAGTTTGAGCCCTTAAACCAGATCATCCCATTCCCTACTCACAACCCAATTATTTAAGTTTTATTTTCTTTTATTGTGATGTACAGAGGAGTTACAGTTACATAAGTAAGATAATAAGAGCACTGCTTGTCGAACATTGTTATCCCCACCCTCATTTTCTTTCACTTTCCCTCATCCCTACTTCTCTCCCCGCAAGTTATAGTTTGTTTTCAACACAGTCTCTTGTGAGTATCACTTTTGCATTGGTTCACACTTTGTCCTTTGTCTCACCATTTTCTTATCCCCCATCCCTTCCCCAAATCCAATAATCATTTATTCAAGACACAAGGTACCAAAATTAGAACAGAGATTACAGGAAATAAACCAAAAGGGGGACAGAGAAAAGAAGAAGTTGACACAGTATATGTTACATGGTCATATGTACATACATAGCTATTGAGCTATTGTGACTCTCTTCTAGGAATACCCTAGACATATACTAATTACTTCAAATAAGTGAAACCTTGGAGCTTGTGAGTCTTTGAGTCTGTCTTACTTCACTTAATATGATTTTTTTCCAAGTCTTTCCATTTTCTTATCAATGGGATGATATCATTCTTTTTTATGGAAGCATAGAATTCCATTGTAGATAGATAGATAGATCACATTTTCCTGATCCATTCATTTACTGAGGGGCATCTGGGTTGATTCCATAGCTTACCTATAGTAAATAATGTTGCAATAAATATAGTTGTATTGGTAGCTTTAGTATGGCCTTGTTTGTGATCATTTGGGTAAATGTCCATTAGTGGGTCATAGGAGAGCTCTATGTAGAGTCTTTTGAGGAACCTCCATACTGCTTTCCAGAGTGGTTGAACCAGTTTACATTCCCACCAACATTGTAGTATTCCCTTTTGGTCACATCTCTGCTACCATCTGTTATTATTTCTTTTCTTGATAATGGCCATTCTAACTGGGGTGAGATGGAATCTCAATGTAGTTTTGATTTGCATTTCTTTTATGGACAGAGATGTTGAACATTTCTTCATGTGTCTAATGACTATTCTTATTCTTCTCCAGAAGAGTCTCTTTATTTCTTTAGCTCACTTATTAATGGGATGGTTGTTTCTTTGAGGGTTTGTTATGCGGGGGGCAGTAATCTTTTGAATTTTTGTTTTTTTTTTTGTCAGTTGTGGGGCTTGAACTCTGGGCCTGGGCGCTGTCCCTCAGCTCTTTAGCTCAAGGCAAGCGCTCTACCACTTGAGCTACAGCGCCACTTCCGGTTTTCTGGTGGTTTTATTGGAGATAGGAGTCTCACAGTCTCTCCTGCCCGGGCTGGCTTTGAACCGAGATCCTCAGATCTCAGCCTCCTGAGTAGCTAGGATTACAGGCGTGAGCCACCAGCACCCGGCATAAATTTTTGGTATATTTTTGATATAAGGCTCTGATCTGTTGTATGGCTAGTAAAGATCTCCAATCTGTGGGCTTTCTATTTATCTTGCTAGCTATGTCCTTTGCCATGCAGAAGCTCTGCAGTTTAATGCAATCCCATTGATCCAAATTTTCTTTGATTTGTTGCATTTCTGGATTTTTATTTAGGAAGTTTTGACCTTTGTCAAGGAGTCCTATTGTATCACCTATTCCTTTCTGTAACATTGTCAGGGAATCTGCTTTTAACTTGAGGTCTGTGACTAATTTGTAGTTGATTCTGATGCAGGTCACAACCCATTTCTACTTTCTACTTGACTCTTATAGGAAGTGTTTTTATATCTATATGAGCATATTTAAGATTAAGATTCAGTGCCATGGCAACCATATATTTGAGTTTCAGCAATGAATGACTCCTGGGAAGCTTCTCCACCAAAGCCTCACCGAAAGATTATGCTTTCTGTTTATGGAAACAGTGATTTGTGATATTGCCAAGATGGCAGTGTTTCATAGTATACTGCATTCCTGTTTGCTGGCAGAAATGCTAATGCTGTCAGTGTCAATTATCTCATTCATTGGATATATACTTATGTTTATGCTTTTATCTCAAGTGGAAATAGGAGTAACTGGTGAGTCATCATGACAGTTTCTGTCTCCAAATAACATGGTGATAGTTATGTCAAACCTGGAATATCAATTTTTCCACATCCTACTCTGTCTTCTGGCTCTTACAATTTTCCCACCTCATTAAAAAAATATTCCTGGAACCTTGGAGGGACTGCTACATGTCAGGAAGCTTAAGGGCTGCTAGTTTGCAAAAGTATTTACCAAGACAAGCAAGTAGAAGTAAGAAATTTATTAGGGTATTGCTAAGAGAAGAAGCTAGTAGGTGAATTTCACCAGAGTGTTGCTTCTATGTTGCCATGTGGTAGGCAGAGCTAAGTGAAAGTAAATCACAAGTACACCCTCTGGTGGGAATGTGTGCTGATTCTAGAGGTCCCCAAACAATATTTTATTTGGGTCTGTAGAGATGAAGGTAGTCAGTGCTGGAAAATTGAGTTGCATATCATGGAGTCCTTCTGTGTGTTGAGAGAGGGGTGAGTCTTTAGTATTACTTGCTACACCCCAACATATGAGAATGTGAGATATTGACAAATGCCCTATCTTGTAAATGGGTATAAATGCATTTTTGAGGTAACTTGGTTTAACAGAAATATTGTGGTTTAGAGTTTTGGTGGTAAAATTGGCGAAGGAATTGACTTGAATTATTGTCCCCAGTACCTTCTTTGGTTACTAAGTAAAGTAACTAGGTTTGACTACTAGCCAGCTTGCTTGGAAATGGGGCTGATTGAATCAGCAGATTACTAGGCTTAGCAGACAACAGCAGCTTACTATGGCCTGACAGAACAGGGCAGCCAAGGATGTATCCAGTCATATGGGATATATATCCACAGGAGGAATCAGGTGACTTGCCCTTCAGGAAGACAGCATAACCACTGTCAACAGGTGTTTTATTTTCCATCCCACATGCGTAGGTGCAGTAATGATCCATTTAGGTTGTCTAGGCACCATGAGGCATAATCATATGAATGTCCACATTTAGGGACCATAGATGCATTAGCACATCTTTCATTGGAAGTTGCTTACCAACTGGTGGCATATGACTCTCAAACAGCTACCCCACAGAAGTCCCCATGATCATGGTTTTCTTTTATCAGTGGGTAGCAAGTGGTGGGGGTGGGGTGAGCAAGCAGGGAAGGAGTGGTGGTTAGTGATATCACAACTGGAAAGTTCTTACAGTTACTGTGTCCCTGATCCTCAGCCAGAAATGTTCAGTCTTGACACAGTTTCAGTGTCTATCATCCCCTTGGTAGGATGTAAAGTTTTATTAATGCTCTTGCCTCTGCTAAAGATTAGGGTCTCTGACCAGTCAGCATGGCATTTTCTTCTCACATGCAACACCTGGAGGACTAGTTTTCCCCATAGAATTATTATGAAACAAACTGTACATATTCAGCCTCAAATCATCTCCTTACAAATTACTTATTACAGAACTTTACAATGGCTGCACTTGACAGGCAACATGTAAACTAAACAACCACAATGACTACTCCAGACAGACAGGAAAAGCCATGAAGCTGAGGCTAGAGAAATGATCCCTTGAATGACTTCCACCCTGTTCTCCATGCAGAAGTCTACACAAGGGTTTTCAAACATGACCTATGACATTCCCCTGCTCACTCTGCCCCATAATGATTTTGCGTCTTCTTGGCATAAGAAGAAAAAGTACCTTTATTGTTCTTCACACAGCTTCTTTCCCCTGAGAATAATGCCTTCATTTTCCTCAATTGGTGAATGTATTCTGGATTCCTGTGCTGAAGTAGCATACTTCACCTATTAACAAATACAATTACATGTTATGCATAAATACCTATCATATATTAATATATATGTAAACATAAATGTTCTACCACTTGAGCCACATTTCCCACCCTGCTTTCTGTTAGTTTTGTGAGGGGCGGGGGGGCTGTGTTTTGTCTGTCATAGGACCTGAACTCTGGGCCTGGGCAATGTCCCTCAGTTTTTCTTGTATCTAATTGGAGATAAGAGTCTACAGATTTTCCTGCCCAGGCTGGTTTTGAATCGCAATCCTCATATCTCAGCCTCCTGGTTATTTATTTATTATTTATTTTGGGTCCCGTTGTGGGGCCTGAATTCTGAGCCTGGGTGCTGTCCCTCAGTTCTTCAGCTCAAGGCTAGCACTCTACCTCTTGAGCCACAGCACCACTTCCAGATTTTTTCTTTTTGCTTATGTGGTGCTGAGTAATCAAACCCAGGGCCTCAGGCATGCAAGGCAAGTGCTCTACCACTGGGCTACCTTCCCAGCCCCCTCCTGGTTATTTTTGAGAAAGTATCTTACTAACTTTTTTTTTTTTGCCTAACCTGGCCATAATTCTCATGTGGAGTACCTAGGATTTTAAGTGTGAGCAACTGGTGCCTGTCTTGAGTTCCTTGTATATTTTTAACATGAATTTTTATTAGATATATGATTTGAAAAAATATTCAAAAATGTACATTCTCCTTTTTTTCTTCCATTCTTTCTCCCTTCTTTCTTTCCTTCCTTTCATCTTTTCTTTCCTTTTTCTTTTTCCTTTTATTCTTTCACTGGTCCTGGGGCTTGAACTCAGGTCTTAGGCACTGTCTTTGAACTATTTTGCTCAAGGCTAATGCTCTACCTCTAAAACCACAGCTTCACTACCAGCTTTTTGGTGGTTACTTAAAGATTAGAGTCTCATGGACATTCCTACCTGGTTTGGCTTGGAACCATGGTCCTCAGATCTCAGCCTCCTGAGTAGCTAGGATTATAGGCATGAGCCAACAATACCTGGCCTGAATTCAATTTTCTAATGGTGTCCTTTCACTATACAAGTTAGTTTTTTCACTTAAGGGAAACTAAATCTATTTATTTTTACCCTTGTTGCCAGTAATTTTGTCATCTCAGTCATAAAGTATTTCTAACAGTTTTGGCTTTTAAGCATAGGTCTTTGATTCACTTTCATGTTATTTTAATGTGTAATCTAAGAAATATACCTTGCTTCTTTAATTTTCTCTGTCCATATTTTGAAAATAATTGTACACTTACAAGTGAATGGTTGGGCCACAATTATTGAAAAATCATGTGTACACATTTATGAGTTTATTTCTGTTCAATTTGTTTAAGGATCTATGTGTTTGTACATGTGACAGTAACTCAATTCCTGAAAGGTTGAAGAACATCTTACAATCAGGAATTAGGAGTCCTGCAAGTTTCTTTTCTTTACCACGGTATTTCAGATATTGTGTAAGCTATAAGTCACAACAACAAAATACCTGACAAATGTTAACTTAAAAGGAGGTAAGATTTGGGCTCATGGTTTTAAAGGTTTCAGTCCATAATTGCTCTGAGTGCTTATTTTTGTATGTGTGATCAGGTAGAACATTTTGGTAGAAACATGTGGTACAGAAAAGCTTTTCATCTCCCCTCATGGCACTGAGGAAGCAGAGAGAAATAATAAGACCACCCTTCCAAAAACCAATGAAGCTATGGATTCATAAATAGATAAATCCATTGGTGACATTAGAGATGTAATTAATGACCCAACACTCTCCAAAGACTGCAATTCAGGAACGCTGATGCACTACTAAAGGACTAAGACTTCAACACATGAGCGTTGGGGGGAAATTCTAGATCGATACTATCATAGCAATTACCAAGGATCCCTTAAAATTTCACATGAATTTAACATAGATTTTTTAAATATGTTGATACATTCCACTGTGATTTAATTTATTTTTGTGTGTACTGATACTGAAGCTTGAACTCACATTCACACTAGTGATCTAGCAACTGAGCCACATCTCTACTTCTGTTTTTTTGCTGATAATCTGAGATAAGAGTACTTAGATTGTAATTGGCTAGGACTACAGCTGTGAACCATCAGTAATGGGTTTGATTTAAAAAGGGATTTTATTTATTTTATTTATATTATCTTATTTATACTTATCTATATATCTATTTATATCTATCTATGCATCATTTATCATCTAGAGATAACTGTAGTTTCTGCTTTAAATCATTTAGATTTATAAATAGTTGAAGAAAGTTTAATTAGATATTATATTAGGGAAATTCATTTCCATATCAAAATCATAAGGAGCATTGAGTTTAGATATTTTACAAGAAAACTTTAAAGCAATCCTATTTTCCAATCAGTTAATTTTGCAAAAACCAAATGTAAATAAAAACCAGTGTGAGAAAGATTCACTATTGAATTTTATTTGACTTTAAAGAACTAATACTAATACTCCTCAAACTATTACATAAAATAAAAAGATCTTTAAAAATTCTTTCAATAAATTAGTACTATTTTGCTACCAAAACCAAAACACACACACACACATACAAACACACACATACGTGATATCCTTGATGAATAAAGGTGCAAACATCTTTGCAACAATATCTATGCAAAAATCAATACCATACCTGTAAATGGAGCTTAAAAGTACTTTAAAAGATCATGCATGCCAGGTGCAGGTGGCTCATGCTTATAATCCTCGCTACTCAGGAGGTTGAGATCTGAGGATCATGGTTCAAAGCCAGCCCAGGCAGGAAAGTCCATGAGCCTCTTATTTCCAAATAACCACCAGAAAACCGGCAGTGGCACTGTGGCTCAAGTGGTAGAACACTAGCCTTGAGCTGAAATGCTGAAGGACAGTGCTCAGGCCCAGAGTTCAAGCCCCATTACTAACAACAACAACAACAACAAATCATGCACTGTAATAGTTGGTTTCATTCTAGTAATGCAAGAACTGTTCAACATAATAAATCAAAAACAGAATACAACATACAAATAAATCAAAGATAAAATCATATGAATTCTCTGAGCTATTAGTCAATTTTTGTGCATAATTAAGCATCATTTCATGACAGAATCTCTACAGACTTAGGAACAGAAAGATTGTACCTTAGCATAGTAACTAACTCTAAGCTAACATCATATCAAATGGCAAAAAAAAAAAATTATTTCTAAATCAGGAATGAAGCTCTCAGAATTATTCATCAATATAGAGCTTGGAATTTTAGTCAAAGTAATAAGGCAACTGAAAACAATGAAAGTGATATGAATAGGGAGAGATAAGTCCAATTAATCTTATCTGTAGATAATATTGTCCTGTACTTAGAAAACACAAAAGAAGGCAGAATTAATTAAGATCTGATATCAAATTCAACTAAGTAGTAAGTGTGCAATGTACATTTGAAGATTGTCTTTCTGAACATCAATAATGAAGTCATTGGCAAGGAACAAATTTCATTTTTGTAGCCTGGAGGGAACAAACAACAAAATTTAATCAGGAAGTGAAAAACTACAATATAGGGAAACGAGAGGTGTTTTCTTTGTTTATTCTGTTTTTTTTTTGTTTGTTTGTTTTTTGTTGGTCTTGGGAGCTGAAAACTGCACCTAGGCACTTTCCCTCAGCTCTTCAGCTCAAGGCTAGCTCTCTACCACTTAAGCCATAGAACCACTTCTGGCTTTTTTCTGCTTATGTGGTGCTAAGGAATCGAACCCAAGGCAAGCACTCTACCACTGAGCCAACTTCCCAGCCCTGTTGATGTTGTTTGTGATGTACTTATAATATACTATGTGATTTTTTGTTTCTTTTGTATCTTCTTCCCCCATGGTATAACCCCTCCTTTCTCTGTATTTGATTCCAGTGCCTTACATCTTGTATATACACTTTTATAATTTGGGGAAGGGAAATAACAGAATGCTGAAATAAGGATACAGACTGACCCATTGTAACAATGAGATGTACAAGACACTAAGTTGAAAACAAACTTTACAACTTTGGCTGGGGCATAGTAGGGGGGAGGTGGGGAGGGAGGTGAGGAGGGAGGGGATGTAGGGAGGAAAGGAATGGAAGGGGGAAAACAAAGGAGGGGGTAACAATGCTCATTAGGAAATGTACTCATTACCTTACTCATGTAACTGTAACCTCTCTGTACAACATCTTTACAATGAAAATATATATGAAAAACATTATAAATACTGAAAAATAATACTGAGGAAGATAAGATATTAGGAGATGGTAGAACCTTTTGTGCTCATGTTTTATTGTTAGTATGGTCATACAACTAGAAATCTACAAATTCAATGAAATCTCCATCAAATGAATGCAAAATAAAAAACCCTAAACTTTATATAGAGGTGCAAAGAACTCTTACATACACATGATTGGTGGGAATGTAAAGGCATACAGACATTTTGCAGATCAGAATAGAGGCTCCTCAAAATACACACATACATACATTCATGCATACATAGAAATATATCTGCCATGTACTATACCACTGCTAGGTACTCACTGTAAGGATTAAAGATAACATATATGAGTGATATTTACACATTCCTATTTATGGTAACCCTATTTACAATAGCCAAGATACAGTCTACGTGTTCCTCAGTAAACAGAAGGCTAAACACAATGTGGTGCTTTAATGCAGTAGACGATGGACGCATGTTGTAGAGCAATGGATTAAAGTGGAATTTATCACTTTTAGGAAAATAAATCATACAAAAAATAAAGAAAGGCATTACATGTCTTCTCTCATATGTAGAAATTTAAAATAAAGGAAATTGAATGGACCATAGGAGATAGACTATTATGGATGGGAATTGGAACATGGAGAGTGGATAGGAGGGCAATGAAAAAGGGGTGGATACAATGGAAGCAAGGATACCAGATGTGAGCGTGGAATTGTCACTGTGCAGATCATCAAATGCACAATTAATATGATTACATAATTGTAAGGAAAAAGAAACCGAAATTAAAAATCCAAAAGTATGATGTCATTAACACAATACTTTTTTTAAAAAGTTGAACTTCAAAGTTGAGATGCTTCTCTCCCAAAATTAATGGAGGTAGACATCATTGTAAGTAGGAAATTATAAATTACATTAACGAACTGTTTACCATTAGCAGTAAGTGGAAAAATAATTAACTTGTTTTTTGAGTGTTTTCCAATGAAGTTATTTCCCTTGAGAATTCAAGTAAAACTTTGTCTCTGTTAATTGATTTTATACAGGCCATAAAATTTCTACTCTGGTTTTATAATGCACAGAAAAATTTTATTTACTCTGATTTTAATCCAATGACAGTAAATATAAAATTAGGATGGGTAAGGAAATATATAAAGAGAATATGGATAAGTTTCTTGCTACAACTAACAATACAAGATCAGGAAAACAAGACTTTCATTTTAGTAGCCACAGTTCTTCACAATCTATCTTCCACCTAGCTGAGAAGCTCACTGTTGAAGAAATGATAATTACTAAATAGCATTAAATGTGATGGTTGATGAATAGCTGTGGTTCTCCTGACATCTTTACAGGTAAAGATTAGAATTTTTGATCCTTTTCAGGAAAATGTGTTTGTTCATACATAGACAGTACTGACTATTGGTGAACACGTCTGCTAACCTCAAAAGGCTGAAAAAGTCAACTGTTTTTCATATAGCCACTCACTCCCTCAACACAGAATCCAAGTCTTGTGGCTCTTCTTGAGTTCTCTCTCACTCTTTTCTCTATTACATCTGTGTCTGTCTGTCTGTCTGTCTGTCTGTGTCTGTCTGTCTTTGTCTGTCTCTGTCTCTCTCTAATTTCTTGCTGTCTGGCTTTCTATGCTTCTGTCTCTTTTCCTTTCATGACATAGTTGCTGTGTGTCCTATGGTCTATTCAGTACATAGCTTTGGTTGTACACAAAGGAAGAAAAAAATTTCATGGCAAGAAGTTACAAAACATATTGTTGTAAATGCATGTATATTTGTGAAGTATAATTCCATAAGGGCAATTTCACACTATAGTTAAAGTGGTAAAATCTTGATTTTTAAATAATTACATTATATTCTCAATGATTATGACTAGAAATCAAAGTACAGTGGTTTAGATGATTAGATTATTAATTTGCTTAATGCTAAGGTGGCCAACATGGTTGAAATATTAAAATAGCAGTGCTATTCCACTTATTTGAGATGACTATTTTCCTTAGGGGTCAGCGATGTAAAAGACAAAAGACCTCTTTTTGTTAGTAAAAGAAATAGACAAAATCACTTCTAATTTTAACATATTTGGAAGAAAATGTAAATGTTTAGAAACTTCATAATTTCAGCTTAGGCTGTTGGACAAGTCATCTTAGTTTATTGACTTTTATTTTACTTTTAAGAGATAAAGTAATTTGTTGGACAAAGAGGATTTCTCTAGTGTTTATGATACAATATAAAAAAGTGAGTAAAAATCTCAACTTGAAACCACACATCTGTGTAATTTCCTAGAACAGGTCATGTTTTGAAGAATGTGATGCAGAGTTGCCACATCTAAGAATATTTCACAAAAAATATTCTTGCCAATAGGCATATTTCAGTGGCTCAAATGAAGCATAAGAATTCCAGCACCATCACTGAGCTAATCCTGGTGGGATTTTCCAACTATCCCCAGTCTGAGATTCCCCTCTTCTTCTACTTGGCCAATTGCTTAGGAAATACAGCTGTCTTCGCACTGGTGCTTCTAAATTCCTCTCTTCAGACCCCCATGTATTTCTTCCTCTGCCATCTGGCTTTCCTCAATGTCTCTTTTAGCACGGTGGTAGTACCGAAGATGCTCTTCAATTTTCTTGCAAGCAGGAAAGTGGTATCTTACACATTCTGCCTTGTTCAGACCTATCTCACCTTATTCCTGGAATCAGCTGAATGCTTTCTCCTGGCAGTGATGGCCGTGGATCGCTATGTGGCCATCTGCTATCCACTCAGATACCTGATTCTCATGAACTGGTTTGTGTGTGTGTCACTGGCTTCCGGGGCCTGGATCATAGGGTTTTTTTCTTCCGTGGTTCCTCTCTACTTCGCCATCCTCCCGTTGTGTGGACCTTACACTGTTGACTATATTTTCTGTGAGTTACCCATACTTCTGCATATGTTCTGTGGAGACACGTCCCTGCTGGAAGCCATGATGGCCATAGGAGGGGCTGGCACAGTGCTGGTGCCGTTCACCTTCATTATTCTCTCCTATGTTCGACTCTTGGTGGCCGTGATGAGAACAGACTCAGGGGAGGGTAGGAAAAAAGCCTTTTCAACGTGTGCGTCCCACCTCTCGGTGGTGACAATCTATTACGGAACTGGCTTGATTCGGTACCTGAGGCCCAAGTCACTCTACTCAGCAGAAAGGGACAAACTGATCTGTGTGTTCTATGCAGTTATCAACCCTATGCTGAATCCTTTCATTTACAGCCTGAGGAATAAGGAAGTGAAGGGAGCCATCGCAAGAATCCTAGAGAGAAGCGATCGAATCACATGCTGCAAGCGCTAGATGTTGACTAGTTTGCATTTCTAACAGTTCACACTTCAATTCCGTAAGCTACGCTTTATCAGTAGGAATTGCAGAGGAAGAGGATCAGCGTGCATTTATTATGGACAGTAATTTATGATGTGTAAACTTATCACTCTCAGCTCAATCAAATACTGTCAGTCTAACCATCTACATCTATAGTCACCACGTCATTATTTGCAGTCCCTGTTTCATGTTTTGTTTTCTTTTTATCAAGAAGGCCTCAATTTATTTATTTATTTATTTATTTGTTTGTTTGTTTGCTTGTTTGTTTAGGCAGTCCAGGGGCTTGAATTCAGGGCCTGGGCACTGTCCCTGAGCTTCTTTCGCTCAAGGCTAGCACTCTAGCCTCAGCACCACGTTTGGCTTTTTCCGTTTATGTGGTACTGAGGAATGGAAGACCTCAAATTTTGAGTTGTGAATTCCTAACCTCTGATCAATGCATCTTACTAGGAATGTCAAGATGAAGGTGAGTCTCAGCTCTTCCTCAAAATAAAGGAAGAGCAAGGAAAGCTTTGAAATGAACCTTATCCAATTTTATAAGATGCAAGTACAGTTAAAGTTACTCATGAGAATTTTCAAAGGAGTATAGACTTCTGTTTTGAATTTTCAAATTTTTATTTGCCTGCTTGTTTTGTATAATTTTAGGAACAGTATGTGCTTCCCTTAAATATAAAACTAAAATATATTCTTCTCAATTGCTTTAATTTAAATTTAAATTACCCAATGAGACAAAGGTCAAAGGGCGAACCAATACAACAGTAATATTCATAAGCTAATATGTTGGAAATGAGCTATACAATTGGGGGGTAGCAGTGGGGGAGAGAAACCGGGAGAAAAATAATGGAGGAGAATAACAAGTTTGATTAAAAAATGTACTTATTTCTTTATATATGTAACAGTAACATCTCTGTACATCACCTTGAAAATAAAATAAAATTTAAAAAATTCCCATTCATCAGGAAGACAGTTCATTTAAATAACTAATAGCAATAATTTTATTAATTTACTTGTATATATTTAAACAGTTACTTTATAGATGGTTAGACAATTTGACTACAATATATTAACAAATTTAATATTTCAAAAGGCTGTATACTAATTATTTTAATATTGCTGAATTTGGAGACTGCAGATTTAATTACAGGTTCAATTATTCTCTTTACATAAGTTTCCTCTTGAAAAGTCAGGAAATGTGTGTGTTTGTGTGTATTTGTGTGTGTGTGTGTGTGTGTGTGATTTTAAAGGTAAACACATATAGTCCTATGCCATAATAACACAATATTGGAACAATAGATGTTGTAGGTACTCTCATATTTGCCAGTGAGTGAGAACAATTCCTCCCTGAAATGTGCAATTGCGCTTAAAAGTAATATGTTGCCAATCCACTCAATATACAACATTTTCTCTTTCGTAATCACTGTTAGAGTTGATGTTCCTATAGAAGTGGATATTTTCTTTAATATATTTTATGTAACAATATTTAACTTCATATTTTAAGGCCAGAGAAACTGGATATCCTAGGTGAATGTGTCTTGCAAATGAGTAACAACTCTTCCCTGGAGGGAGCCATTTGGTTTTTCTTGTGAAGACACAGATGCCAAGAATCTCCCTTTTTTTTTTTTTCTGTAACAGAGTATGGTGTGTGTGTGTGTGTGTGTGTGTGTGTGTGTGTATGTGCCAGTCTTGGGATTTGAACTCAGAAACTGGGTACTGACTCTGAGCTTTTTTGTTCAAGGCTAGCATTTTACCACTTAAGCCACAGCTCCACTTTGCACTTTTTAGAGGTTAAGTAGAACTAAGAGTCTCACACACTTTTCTGCCAGGGCTAACTTTGAACTACAATCTTCAGACATAGCCTTCTGAATAGCTAGAATTACAAGTATGAGCCACTGTGCCCAGCTTTTGTTATACTTTGTATAATGTCAATAAAAGTAGAAGAGAAGAAAATATTAATTTGGAATAAGAATGAGGTGACTGAATTATAACCCGTGTCTCCTGTGTAACATTAAATAAAAATGTGTGAATAGTTTTGTGCATTTTAAATTATGTTTCACTCTTCAATGATTACCTGTGAGTGGCTTTTTTGACAGCTACATTATGATAGAGGTGGTCCAAACATCACTATCTCACTAATATGATTATGTAAGTAGTAAGGCATCATTTATTATTCTCATAAACATAACTCCAGCCATAAATAATCCTGAGAAAATGTTTCCAAAGAGATAGCCCTATAAATAGAATCAGACATGAATGAAATCATGACTTTGTAAGCACAGTAGGCTTCATCTTATTATTGACGTTACTGACTAGCTTATTTTTAATTCATTGTAAACATATTTTATAGTTCTAATTAATATCACTTTCATGATTTCAGTCATCAAGAATGATCAATGAGGCTGTGGTGGGGGTTAAGTAAATCTAGAGTTGGTATACATGCCATGTAAATGTTGTGTTCACTTTTTAAAAATAACAATGTACTAGGCTTACACTTGGAATCCTAGCCAGTCAGAAACTTGAGATCTAAAACATTGACTCTTAAAGTCAGCTGGATCAGGAAAGTCTCCACCTCCAAAATAACCTGCAAAAAGCAAGATTGGAGTCCCCAGAGGTAGAGTGCCAACCAGGAAAGCAAACATAGCAAGTTCAAAGCCCTGAGTTCTCAATACCAGTTAAAAAATTGAGTTTGGTAAGATGGTATTTAGATAGCACTGCATAAATTGTAAACTAGCATATTTTACATAATATAAAAGAATACTAAGCAAGATTTAAAAATTATGTCTTTTACAGGTTGACTCATTGTAACAATGAGATGTACAAACACTATGTTGAAAATGAACTTTACAACTTGGGGTGGGAGAGGGAGGAGTTGGGGAGGTAGGGAGGGAAGGGATCGTAGGGGGAAAACAAAGGAGGAAGTAACAATGCTGAAGAGGAAATATACTCATAACTTTACTCATGTAACCCCTCTGTACAGTATTTTTACAATAAAAATATGAAATTATGTCCTTATAAGCCCCCAAGTGATCAAAATTAATTCCAATGAAATTTAAATTTAAAAATGCTTAGATACTTCTAAATAGGAAATTTCTTTTTTTTTAACAAATATAAATTCTGTAATAACGTTTGGAATTGTTCATTTAAAAAGACATGCCCAACCATGTTTTCACTAAGTACCAAAATGGCAGATGAATTGCAAAAAAAGTCTGTGTTAAATAGGAAATTTCTAAGAGCATAAATCCATATATTTTCCAGTGATTCTCAATGGTTATTATTTTGGAGGCCTCATTAATAAATACAAAATACATTAATTCAGCTTCTTATACACATTTAAATTGGGGGGGATAATCTAAATTTACATACATTTTACACTTGTCAATATCTCATTAATTTATTTTTGAGTGTGGTTAGACAAAATTGACATCAAAAATAAATAGCAGACTGACTATTGGGAAAACACAGACAAACTTAAACAATTTTCTAAACAGAAACAGGTCTGTTACAAAATAGAGAAGAAAGTGTAATTATCAAAGGAAGAAGCAGAGCAAAGTTAATTTCCTTAGGGACTAATTAGGAGAAACTTTTGGTATCAGTGATCATTGCAATTGAAATTTTAATAAGATCCCAGAAAGAAAATAAGTTTCTTAATTGTATTGCCAAGGTGATGTGCACAGGACTTACAGTTACATAAGTAAGGTAACAAGTATATTTCATGTTGAACTTGTTATCCTCTCCCTCATTTTCTCCTACTTTCCCTCTCCCATCCCTCCAAGTTTTTTTTTATATCATTTTGAAAATATTATCTTGTGAATATCACTGTTGCATTAGTTGTTTCTTAATTTTTAAAAGAAGTTTCTTGATTTTGGGCTAAAACTTTATTTTCAAATTAACACAGCTTCTTAAAGGCTTAGACATGATACTGGATCTTTCAGTGGAGCCAGTTAAAGCACTTGCAGGTAGTTGCACAGCCAAATAAATTAATGCAATACAAACATATTAAATAAATTAAGCAACAGAATGACTAAATTGTTCCTTTCTAGTTTACAAAGTAGGCAGTGGTATGTTTCTGTGCATGAAAGATTTGGGTTTAGCAACC
Organism: Dipodomys ordii; assembly: GCF_000151885.1. Taxonomy (NCBI): domain Eukaryota; kingdom Metazoa; phylum Chordata; class Mammalia; order Rodentia; family Heteromyidae; genus Dipodomys; species Dipodomys ordii. The sequence continues at coordinate 804,675 of NW_012267243.1, forward strand.
TGTCTCTCCTTGTGGGTTCTAATTAAGTTAACATATAATTATGGCTGAATATATAAAGGCAAGTAAATATTTGGTGTTTGCCAGCATTACATTACCAATTAGAAGTAATTGCCAAGGTTGCAAATAGTAACAATGTATTGCCTCAAATATACTTTATTATATTAAGCAAACTATTTTAAAATTTGTTTTGCAACTTTTGTAAGTTACATATGAAAACCATGATACCAATTTGCTGTATACAATATGATGCTTTGGCATATGAATATATTATAAAATGATTGTCACATAGCCATCATCTTGCATATTTTCTTATGTGGTAAGAATATTGAAGATCCTCACAGATATGATTCCATCCCCAAAATAACTAGCAAAATGCCGGGTTAGAGGTATGACTCAAGTTATAGAACACCAGCTTAGTGAAGAAGCCAAATATTTTCACTGAATACATGGTCCTAAGTTCAACTCATGGTACAAGAAAATAAAGATTGTGAAATTTATGTAATCTCTTAATCTCAGTAAAAGTTATTTTAAAAGAGTAAAAGGGGAGGGGAGGGAGAGAGCACTGGCTTTTAGGGGACAATCTGTGGGACCATGGGGACAAGGTTGCCAAAGAAAAAGAAAGAAAATAAGGATTACAAGTTTTGCTACAGTCTTAGAGAATTATGAATATTATTTTGTGGCATAACATGTAGTATTGAGATTCGTGCTTTTGTAAGTTTTCTGCTATCAATTTGCAGAGTTTGTTTCCATTGAAAAACTCCTTTTAGCAACTCGTATAGCACAGGCTTGGTGGTGATGATCTCTCCTGACTTTTGTTTAGGGAGGTTTTCTCCTTCCACATTTCTGAGAGACAACATTACTGGATGAAAGACTTTTGATTGACACATTTTCTTCAGAGTTACAACATGTGACTCTCGTGCTCTTCAGAAGCTCTGTGGAGAAGTCTACTGACTAGATTGAAAGTGATCTTGCTGCGGTGGCGCATGCAGCCTTGTCATCCTAGCATTCAGGAAACAGTGCTGGGAGGACCATGAATTTGTGGCCAGTGTGGAAAGAATCTGTCTCAAAAAAGAAAACACTCAGAGCTTGAAAATTAGAATTAGATTTCTATGCCATGCAAATAAAAACTAAATACAGCTATATGTAGACAAAATAGACTTTACATTGAAAAATTTCTAAACAAAAGAATATATATTACAAGATAATAAAGGGGGGACTCAATCAAGAGTATGTAACAATAACAATGTCTATTATCTCTGTTCAACATCAATTGGAGTACATATTATATAGAGCCTATATTAAAGGATCTGAAAGGAGAGATTGTGATACAAAGATAATAGAACATTTCAATACTGTGCTTAGAATTCAGAAAATAAAGAAATACAGAAACATTGTCCTTGAAAATGTATTAGAATAAGTATTACTAACAGCGATATGCATACGGTTCACAAAATCAAACAAAACACACATTATCCAGGACACATAGTAGGTAGCTTAGCCACAAAGAAGTTGAATAAATGTACAAAGGTTGAAGTAATATTGCCTTCTTTGATCATAATGATCTTTCTCATGGTATGAAACTAGAAATTCTCACTCCAGTCAGACTGGCCATCATCAAGAATATAAAAACAACCAATGTTGGTGAAGATGTGGGGGAAAAAGACCCTGATACACTATTGATGGGAAAGTAAACTAGATCTATGTAAATCAGGAAGGAGATTCTTCAATTACAAAAACTAGAACTACTCTAGAATCTTACAATATCACTCTCGGGAATTTCTCTGAAGGAATAGAAGTCAGGATATATAACAGAGGCCCCTGCAAACCCATGTTTATTGCTGAACTAGTCACTATAGCAAAGCTGTGGGAACAGCCAGATGCCCTACATCTGATGAATCGATCAAGAAAATACAGTTTTTATTTTTTGAATATTATTTTCTAGACTATTATTGGGCCATAAAAGAATGAAATTATTTCATTTACAGGGAAATGAATGGATCTGGAAATCATTATATTAATTGGGTTCAGAAGAATAGATTCATCTTCAAACTAAATGTCCATCAGAGGATAAATGTATAAAAATAATTTGATGTCTGCCTCATGAAATAACATTTAACCCTAATAGAGAAGAAACAATGTAAGGACAATATGGTTGAATCTAGAGGAAATTAGGCTAGATGAAATAAGCTAGATCCAGAAAGATAAAATGCTGCTAGTTTTTACTCATGTATAAAATCTAAAAGAGTGAAACTCAAAGCAGCAGAGTGGAATAGTGTTTTGTGAGGACAATAAGGAGATAAAATAGTGCAGAGCTCATTTAAAACGGGCTAACAAGTTCTTACTTGGTTTCCTTCATTTTGGGGAGTATATTGCACAGTATGGTGAAGATAGTGTATACATTTCAACATTACCAAAAGTATATTTGAAATAATCAAACTATGACAAATAACTTGTTAGTATTATGACTATATTATTTGAAAGCATTAAAAATCTACAAATATCTTAGTCTTATTTAATTATCTGACATTAAAACATATATCATAACATCTCTATGCCATTAATACATTTAATTGTCAATATTAAATACATGCACGTGCATGCACACACACTTACACCACATATCATAAGTCATCATTTTTGTTAGATTGGAAACGTTGGTATCTCATAAATGACTTAATTTATTTTATCACCCAGTTCATCTCAACTGGTAAAACTGATTCTGTTTAAAGTCCTTGCCTTATATTTAAAAATTTAACAAACTACATATTTATGTGTGAGAATATTGGGTCAAAATTTACAAAAGTGCTTTTCCTGATCTGATTAAGTTTTCTGGGAAAGCTATGTAATCATTACTTATATAGAAAGTTCTCATAAATATCCTTACAGTAACTGGCTCCATTCCACATTGTTTAATAATTGTACTTTCTTGGCTGTATATACTTGTGCATGGTTCCAGCAACAGAATTGTTTTCAAAATAGTTTAAATTTTCTTTGTTGCTTTGTACGTCAATCCTTTTCTTTTGACCACTGAAAAAGCTATTTCCAACTGGAGAAGAGCACTGGAATAAGAATGATCACATATCATTAATTGAAGGCGTGAAAATGAATAGAAAATACAGCAAATAACGGGGAGCTGGTGGCTTATACCTGTAATCCTGGCTACTCAAAAGACAGATTTGAAGATTTCAGTTTACAGCCAGCCCAGGTGAAGAAAGTATATGAGACTCATCTCCAGTTAATCACCCAAAAACGAAATGGATCTGTGGTTCAAGTGCTAAAGTGCTAGCCTTGAGCAAAAAAGCTCCAGGACAGTGCCCAGGCCCTGAGTTCAAGCCTCAGGACCAGCATGCACACATACACACACACACACACACACATACACACACACACACACACACACACATACCTGCTATAGATTAGTAAATTCATGATTTGACATTGAAGCAAGTCTTAGTCTTTAATTGAACAGTTAGTCTCACAAACACATTCCTTAGTTTTTTTCATGTGACGTTAGAAAAAACTATCATTTCAAGATTCTCAAATGTGGAGAATGTCATGATTAAGGTAAGATGTTCAACATTTGACTGTGTTTTAGACAGTTCATAGCTAAAAATATGTTGTAATTATATCACAAAGCTAATGAGTTTCAGATTGACATGCCAATATTCTAGCTATATATAAAAGAAGCCTTAGAGACTTTTCACCAGAAACATATCTAATTACACTAGTGTGCAATTCTATTTTTTTACTTAGTATAAAATTTGTGAAATTAAAAAAAATTAAATAAATAAAATAAAATTTGTGGACAAACAGCACAGGAATGAAATAAAAAATTAATTTTATTTATAGTTAACTAGCATGTTAATCTTCTTTCTCCCTTAAGACCCTTACCTCTCTCTATATGTAGCATGGAGAATATGCACCTGATTATAGATTTGGACTCAAGTTTTTGAAAAAATATTTTATGTCATTTTTTTCTATATTATTAGTAAAGATTGATTGACCCAGGCACCAGTTTTGCTTGGCTAATTTAGGTTCAAATTAGGTGCATGAAGGAAATTTTATTATCTACCTCTGAAAGATTTATTTCATAAACTAGATTTTAAGGATTTCCCAAAGTAGTGTTACTGCTTCCATAGACATAAATAATTTGAATTTATTTTATGTATCACCTTCTGATAGTCAGCAGAATATTCAAAGGCATTATTGAAAATCATAGCATAACTAAAGTTTTTGTATATGCAATTTGATAAATTAAATTGCAGAATATATAAATTGGTGTCAAAGTCACCAGTATTTTTTATATATTATATCCATTTCCAATAAATGTATGTATATTATGAGGACAATTCAATTGTATAAAAAATGTTTTCTATTTTCCAGTCCATTAGTGTGACAAAAAATAAAGCCTCAATTCACTGCTCAGAAATATTATGTAGAGACAGAAAGCTTTATAAAATTGCATTTTAGCTCCTGATCTTACTCTGTATTTTTTATCAGATAATATTGAATCCCCTGAAGAAATCTCCAAATGAACTTTAATAGAAAAGTAGCCTATTCCTGATAATGGAGCAAAGAAAATGACACTGGTTTGGGAAAGGAGCTTGGGAGGAAGGAGAATGCTGGAGGGAAGGACTGACCAAGATGTATGGTATATGTAAATGCACATGTTAAATCTGGCACCCACAGCTAGCACATATAATTGTAACTACTTGAGAGGATGAGATTTGAGGACTAAGGTTTGGAGCAAGCTTGGCCAGACAAATCTGAATAACTCTTATTTTCAATTAAGCAACAAAATGCCGCAAGTGGAGACGTGACTCAAATGGTAGAGCACCAGCATCAGTAAAGAAGTTAATAGAGCTCTCATGACTCTTCTACAAGTAATTGATGCTAACAATTATACTGATGTCTTTGCTACCCTAAAGTGATTATATATTTCCATTTTGAATTCTTAAAATGTCTTTCAGTCCAATCACTCACTATAAAGTTAATTTACATCATAAAACAATTCCCTAGAATCTTCTTTTCATAAGAATTTCATTCACCTGATTTATTTTAGGAAAATATTAATCTATTATTATTATTAGCTTTATGTTATACATAAATATGTTGCTAGTGTAGATTTGATAATGCTAATGAAATCATAACAATACAGTCCTAGTTACATAGCATCCTTTTATATACCAAATTAAAATCTTAAAAAAAATCACACAGGGTACATCTGCACAATAAAAGTTTGCAAGCTACATTTTTAATATGAAGTCAATAGAAAAATAAAATAATTTATTGATTCATTTAGTGGAAATAGTTATTTTAATTTTAATTTTTGAGGGGACAATCTCACTGCTATTAAAGAATTAATCATATTTATAATACTTTTGAAAAATGCAACATATTTAGTCTTCATTTCCACAGAGACTTAGTACTTTTCTCAAGTGGCTGTGACAGTTTGCTTGGTAGAAATGAGTACAATATTCAAAATTATCTGAAAGACATGGGCTGCTCTCACATTTTATTCTGTTGTGCTCTATGATTTTAACTTTGTTCCTGCTCTTCTGATGCTCATCTGCAATGTCAGAGCCATAATTGCTAACCAACCACACAGTTTCAGAGAAAGATCTCTTAGTTCCCCGGAACCAGGGATTTTCATTTAGATTTGGAGCTAGTACTATACAGGCAAAGAAAGGTCTAAGGAAACTCCAAGGGAATTCATATATAGAACCCAGTCTTCTATTCCCTACTGAAATGCCTGCTATTGGCTTCATGTCATACTTATTCTTTTCTATAGTTACTGTGTGGATAGCCAAGAGAAAGAAATTATACTTTTTAAAAAAAGAAATACTGGATAAAAATCTTAAATAATTATAGGCATGACATTTGTGCATAATCCTAATAGTTAGCACTTGGGAGGCAAAGGTAGGAAGGTCATAACTTTTAAGCCATATGTCTCAAAAATATATGTACCAGAGAGATTTTTAAGATTATCTACTTTGTTTTTTTTAATTATTCTTAACAATTACTGATATGAAATTCTGAGTGCAAAAAGGCTTACAAATAAACTGCATAATATTAAGACAACTAATTTCTTAAGGTGTCATAAATGCATTTTCATATGTAATAGTTAATTATTAAGACAACTAATTTCTTAAGATGTCATAAATACATGTTTCCTACGAAAAAGTCAATTACTGGTGGCCCACAACTGTAGTCCTAGTTACTCAGGAGGTGAAGATCTGAGGATCATTGTTCAAAACTAGGCTGGGTAGCAAAGTCTGTGAGCCTCTTATCTCCAATTAACCACCTAAAAAGCCAGAAGCTGAGCTGTGGCTCAAGTGATATTAGCCTTGAATGAAAGAACTGAGGGATAGCAACCAGTCCTTGAATTCAAGCCTTAGGTCCAGCACACAATGAATGAATGAATGAATAAATATAGTTAATTATAAAATGCAAAAAGACAAGTAATTCTCCATTATACTAAGATATTAAATGAGGTAATATATTATAAAGTGACAGCAAACAACTTATGTTGACAGAAACCCATACTAAAATCTGTCCCATAATATGTACTTTATTATACGCTCATCACTTTTGAATGGAGCCAGAGGGCTGGGGTAGATGGTTCATAATAAAGAACTGCATGCTCCAAATTGTGGAACAATGTTGACTCATGCAGAGGATATAGTGTGTGTGTGTGTGTGTGTGTGTACGCACGCATGTGTGTGTGTGCCATTCCTAGAGTTTGAACTCAGCCTAGGGGCTATCCCTGAGGTATTCTATTCAAGACTAGTGCTCTACCACTTGTACCACAGCTCTACTTTTGGCTTTTTGCTAGTTAAATGGAAATAAGAGTATCACAGATTTTTCCTACCTGGGTTAGCTTTGAAATGGGGTCCTCAGATCTCAGCCTCCTGAGTAGCTAGGATTATAAGCATGAGCTACTGTACTCCAGTATTTACAACAGCTGATTTCCAAGTTGACAATTGAACAATTTACTTGCTTTTCCCCCCTTACTATAGAATAATCTCAATGCATTCTTTAATAGCACAGAGGTTTTTAGCATGGGGTTGGTAGATGAAAAGTTGATGATGTTCAGTGATCTCTCTGTGGACACCTGCCATCCTCTGAACCTTACCATTATGATGAGCTCAGGCTCTTTGATAATGAGGTGACCTCAAGGTTCATGAGCTGTGAGATGCATCATGGCCATTCTCTGTGCCAGAGAATATATATTATATATATATTAAATATGTAATATATTATACATTATAATACATTAAAATATAACATATAATATATATTAAATTATACTGAATATTATACATGATATAGATAATTAAACAGATATTGCCATTAGAAATTGGAGAAAGATGAACACATGTAGATGGGTAAAAAATAGCTCTGTGTATTGGATCTCTGTTGTTTACTCTCTCACTACTCCAATCTTGGAACCATTAGCGCAAAGCCAATTTCAAACTATTCTATACACAATAGTTTTAAATATTTTTCTAACAAGTAGATCTTTAGTTGTTTAGAGCCTATCTTTTTTGCATATTTCATGACACTACCCACAAACATCTGTTAGATATAGATAGGGAAAACCCATAGCTTTAAAGAGTCCTCCCTAACTTTTGTCTAGGAACTCTGCTGGGAGGCATCCTTGAAGTCTGTATGTTCCCTCCCATTTCCTCTCCAACTGAGAGATCTCTTACCTCCCTGTCTTTCTGGATAGTAATCCTTTGTTTTATTCAGTGGCACTGGGTGGTTTATGCTTCAGAGACTTGTAAAACCAGCCAATCAGCATTGCCTAAATACGTGAGCTACTGCTATCTATTGGTTGTTGTATTTGCTTCCTTGTTATGATACTACTAGAGTCTTTCACATGTTGGACAAGCACTCTACCTCTGATTAAATTCCCAGTCCATAGAATTTGGAGGTTGGCAGGATGGTGGGGGGGAGGAGAGTGGGGTAGAGGGCGAGTCTGACTTCTCACTGTCATAACCCAGATAACCTCAAACTCTACCAAGCCCAGGGAACTAAAAGTCCGGATTCTCCTCTCTCTGCCTCCCAAGAGCTAAGTGCTGAGATAATTGATATGTGCTATGTTTAGATCTCAATATCAGATTTTTTGGAGATTTTTTATCCAGTATTTCTTTAAAAAAGAAAAGCAAAAGCAATTAATCCCTGGCAAATTGTGGAGTAGAGCTTGATGATAAGACAGTGCTTTTATCAGACACCTCCAGATGGCTTGTTTTGGTTGAGAGCCATGGAGAAAATGAGCTCCACACATATCCGCAAATGGATATTTTTGTATGAGGCCAAACCACAAAACCACAGTGTACTGGCCCTTCGGTGCTCTTGCAGCCTGTACACATGCTGAATAATGATAACCAGGAGCTGTGCACCTATCATTGTCCATTTGCCTCCACCAATCTTAACAGGTCTAAAGCAACTTGGACAGTTGAGGTGTTCCTTAGAATGCAGCCAAGTTGCTATTAGACCTTTTGTCTCCTGATATTAAAATTCCTGATAATAAAGAGATCCAGAATAAATGCCTTCTGTTGTAGCCTAACCTTAGGTTTTGCTTTTGCACATAGTAAAATTCATCCTTTATGCTAGTACAATTTTATCCACTTTTCTGATTTTTATACTAGTGTTTTCAACAACATAATAGTCTAAATATATCTAGCAAGTCAAAAATTTTCACAATATTGACATTTTCTCTCTTATTTCCAGCTCTTTCTCATGAACTAGAATTATATTAAAATATACAGATTTGAACACATTCTTTGAAGGATTACTAAAGATGTAGAAATAAGAAATTAAAGCTAACACATGGGACAGAAAATAGATTTAAAATCACTTTCCTCATATTTGATTATAAGTAAGATAAATGATTATAATCCCAACTGGAAGCTGAGAACTCATGCCTGTAATCCTAGTTACTCAGGAGGCTGAGAGCTGAGGATCATGGTTCAAAACCAACCTGTCAGGAAAGTCTATGGGAATCTGTTCTCAATTTAACCACCTAAAAACTAGAAGTGGAACTATGGCTCAAGGTGTTACAGCACTAGCTTGCAATGTGGCCACAGATTCAGATGTTAGGCAACAATCAAAAATCTATGAAAATTTGAGTCCATAGAAGAGACATATTGAAGGAATTATAGAATGGAGGTAGCTTCATTCAAATTTCTACACACATTTTCTGGTCATGGCTATGACAAAAACATTTTTTAAGATTTTTATTGTAAAGGTAATATACAGAAGGATTACAGTTACATAAATCAGGTATTGAGTACCTTTCTTTTCAAACAGTGTCATCCCCTCCCTCATTTTTACCAGGTATTTTTCCCTCCCAATTTCCCTTCCCCTCAAGTCATGTGGCTCATTTTCAACTTTGTTCTCAGTTGTTGAAACGTGAAATAGGAGATTATTTTGAGAAATCTAACTCAGCAATGATATTCACTAGACCTAAATAACAATAACAACAACACTGGCTGAGAACACTATGTAACACAATGGTCTGAAAATCTTTTTTTGTTTTTTGCAGGGTAGGGATAGAGTATGTTGAAATCAGGACCTCAGAGTTGTCCATCTTGTTTGCTCAGCTAGTGCTCTACAGTTTGAACCATGCCTCCAAGTCATGCTTTGTGTTGATTCATTTTTGTTCACATATATTAGTTGTACAGAGGGGGAGAATTTCATTGTAACATTTCCATTCATGTATACAACGAACTCCAATTAGTCTCACCCTTATTTCTGTCCATTCTTCCCTTCCTTCTTTCCTAAAACATTCTAACTGGGTTCATTTCTCTGTTTTTATACATGCAAACAATCTAGCTTGACATATGTGTCTGCATTCACTTCCTTGCTTTTGCTCATTATTTTGGTTTCCCAGAATCTTTTATATTTGAGCTAGCTTCAAACTGAGGTTCTCTAAATCTCAACTTTTTGAGCAGCTAGATGTGAGTCATTGTGCTTGGCTTGGAAATCTTTTCAAAAGGAATAATTCAAATGGTGTAATTCCTGATAAAAATAAATTCACAGTCCAACAAAATGATTTACCAGGAAACTGGAATTTGAAATGTGTGGTGGAGATCAAGGTGAGGGGTTAGATGAATGAAGAGAGGAAGGTGAGGAGAGAATACAGTCATAATATCCAAAGAAACTAGGAAAATTGAGGGAAGGATGGGATACGATGAATGGGGGAGAAGGAAGAAAGGGATGACATGGATCAATATGCATTGTACATATAAACTGATCTGTAGAATTGTAACTCTTCTGTCCAGGTACTTAAAGACAATAAAAATATAATACAAAAGAAGTGAGACAATAAATGAAATGAACTGAGAATTGAGTTGTTTTACACTTCAATCCCATTAAAACCTCCTCTATCATATATGAGGACACTAGTATTTCCCATGACCATTTCTACTACAAGCAGGTTTGAGTTTTGAACCCAGGGCTTAACACTAAAAGGCATACTTATGACTTTGTTGTCACCTCAACCCAAATCATGTCTTCAATTAATAACTATAGATAACAAACATCTGAGTATTACTTGCTATTGATCCCTATAACTGTAATAACTGCATTATAATTGCATTTTTTACTTTGGACTTCTATCATTTGATTTACTTACCTATTGTGTTTTCATCTCTTTTCTTTACAAAAAAAAACATAAAAATACATCACTTCACCATTTTGTCTTAGCTCCACCCACAGAGCTGAATTCCATCTAAAGTGAACTCTGACTTTCACTATGTGTGAGTCCAAACTGTGGAGAGATCCTATGGTGTACGAATGGGAGACTCACAGTCAATCCATAGTGGGCTGTTGCTACAAGGCCCTTGTATCTTTTGTCAGTCAGTATCAGACGCACATTGGACTACTTTGTGAATGTAATATTGTTACGAGTTTCTTCAAACCCTAACTTACATTTTCTGTAGAAAAGAAGAGCTGTGTGTCTTCTCTAAGAAGCACAGGCCATGTGTATTCTCAGATGACACCCCCATCATACCTTCTTCCTCCCATAGGGAAAAAAAATGTGTGTTTCCTACTGAGTGCTGACATTTCTAAAGTTGCCCTCCATCCATTCGTATTTAATAGCAGGCTATTTCTATAATATTAATTACTCAAATTTTTGTGCACTAAGAGATCCTTTATACCATTGTTTAAATTCAGACAGATGCTAAAATCTTTCACTTTATAAAAATACCTTTGGTGCTCCAACAATTCAAAACTGTATTTCTTAGGAAAATTATATGTAGCTTTGCTTGCATTTCCTTACAACTTATTTGCTGTCACTTGTCTGGAATGCACCTTTCCCATAGTAAAGATATTGCCCTTATCAGGAATAACAGTAGTTTCTGTGCTGAGAAGTTTGCTGAAAATCTCCTACTTATCAGAATATCATTATCCCTTGGTAGAGCTGTTGCAAATCTCATAAACGTTATCCTGACACTGACATTCTTTTTCCTATTTGAACTTTTTAAAAGAAATTACAAAATTGATTCATAATCCGTTCTTAGTGAACTCTCCTTAATTTTTTATTTACACTCTCCTCTAAGTCATTTATTTTAAATACATATTTTTATTGTAAAAAATACTGTACAGAGGGGTTACAGTTATGTGAATAAGGTAACGAGTACCTTTCCTATTGAGCATTGTTTTTCCCCTACCATCCCTTCCTGCCCTACCTCCCCAACTCCTCCTCCCCAACTCTGGCAAAATTGTAAAGTTCGTTTTCAATACAGTGTCTTGTACTTCTCTTGGTTACAATGGGTACGGTATCCTTATGTCTACATTTTGTTATTTCCTTACCCCTCCCCAAATTAGAAAAATGTATATACAAGATGTAGGGCACTGGAATCAAATACAATGAAAACAGAGGTTATACCATGGGGGAAGAACATACAATAGAAACAAAAAAAATCATATAGTACATTACAAATACATTAAAAACAACAGCAAGAAAGATTAAACCTCTTATGTCCCTGTCTTGGGGTTCAATTCACTTAGCATCATCATATATGGTCATATGTACATAGCTCTTGACCTTTTCTGCTTGTCCTAGACATATACTAGTTATTGCAAATAAGAGAAACATTGGGGCCTATGTTTCTTTGCTCCTAGCTTACTTCACTTAATATAATTTATTTCCAAGTCCTTCCATTTCCTAACAAATTTACAGTCAAGCAAACTACCTATACCTGGGGAATTACTACAATGAACCCAACAAGAATTTTCTCTGCCTTTTTTAAAAGCAGCAATGAGATTTATAAATGGAAAATTTCTCATGTATTTTCCATTACTTTGTGAAAATTATTTCTCTTAGTACAAGATCCAAAGATGTTCTAGGGCTTTTAATACTCATTATAATCTAGCCCTTACCTCTCTCTCTACAGCCACTCCTTCTAACACATTTTCCCTTTCTTTCTCTTCCCCGTTTCTTCCTTTCCTCTCTCAAATTTTGAAAAACTTGATTGAACAAAAATGATTTAAGTCTAAGTTATGAAAAATAGATGATTGGCACTTAGAAATCCCTTATTCATTTTTGTCACTGATGATAAAAATAAGCATATTTCAAGTATCTTATACAAGACACATCATGTATCAGTACATAAGAGAATGCAGCTATCTTACATAAGGCCATAGAAAATGACAAATAAATCTTAATGCAATCTGAAAATGATAAGTGGAAATAACCAGCCACTAGGATTGTACAATCAGATTCCAATCAAAACACAGAAGAAAACAGGTGAGAACAAAATTGCCCCTAAATAGAGCAATTTATCTACTGACTGGTTATTGGCAAAAGACCATCAATAAATTATCTCACTGAGGTTGGTGGTACTCAATTCAGCCCACAATATCACTCAACAATGGCTCTGAACCTAAGGATCCCTTTTCCCTGAATTTTAATCCCAAACATCCTACAAACTCTCTCTATCTAATAGAAACTTCCTTTCACTCTAGCTCCATAGATGCCACACTTCCTTCTCATGACTTTCCTAACAGCTTCCTTGAAGTCTTTGTTTCTTAAGCTGTAGATCACTGGGTTCAACAATGGAGTGACCACTGTGTAGAAGACAGAAATGATCTTGTTAATTTCAGGGGACAGGTGTGCATTGGGACGCACATACATGGAGATCATAGTCCCATAGTAGATTGTGACAACTGCCAGATGGGAGCCACATGTAGAAAACGTCTTCATCCTGCCGGAAGCTGAGGGGATTCTCAATATGGAGGACACAATGAACACATAGGATATGAGAGTCAGAAGAAAACAAATGCACAGCACTGCAATGGACAGGATGAAAATGGACATCTCAGTGACATAGACACTGGAACAGGAGAGTTGTATTAGTGGGGGAAGGTCACAGAAGAAATGATTGATCTGGTTGGGCCCACAGAAGTCCAATTTGGAGATCATTAGCGAAGGCAGAAAACCTGTGCTCACACCTGTCAGCCAGGAAATTGTTAGCAATGTGGTGCAGGTGTCAGGGCTCATGAGAAGGGAGTAGTGGAGTGGGTGACAGATGGCCAGATACCGGTCATAGCCCATGGAAGCTAGGAGAAAACATTCAGTGGCACCAAAAAACACAAAGAAGTAGAGTTGAGTCATACAAGCAGAGAAGGAGATGGCATGTCCTCCAGATATTAGGTTGGCCAGCAGGAAGGGCACAATGGTGGAAGTATACCAGATTTCCAAGAAGGACAGGTGTGTGAGGAATGTGAACATAGGTGAGCGCAGTTGTGGATCTTGGCACACCACTGTGATGATGGCCATATTCCCTGTGATGGTGAGGAAATAGACAAATAGGAAAGTGGCAAAAAGAAGGATTTGCCACTCAAGAAGATTCTGGAATCCTAATAGCTGGAACTCAGTAACAGCAGATTCATTTTTGGGTTCCATTGCCTGTTGGGGGAAGGAAACATTTTTGAAAAGTGCAATATTAAAGGCACAAAATGTTTATAAGTGTTAATACTTAGAAATCCACTCATTGATTTGTTTAGTGGTTTTGATTTTCATGTACAGAGTTTTGGATGGTTACATGCATGATACCATCATATATATATATATATACATATATATATACATATACTATATATATGGTTGTATATATATATATGGTTGTATATATATGCATATATACATAGGTATATATTTTTTAAGAAATAAAGAAAATATATATGTATATATATATTTTTTTCCTTTTTAAGAAGTAATCTCAATATGCAGTCTAGGTTGACCTCAAACTCACAATTTTCCTGCTTTAGTCCCCCAGGCACTTGTATTAGAGGTATTCTCTTCTATACCCAGCTATATGATCATATTCTGAAAAATTATGGTGAAAATATATATTGGATATTAGAAAGAGATTTAGAAAGCTCCATTTCTTGAATTCTATATAATATAGAAGTCTCAGATCTAAAAACAGGCAAATAACACTGTGATTAGTAGTGAAATCAAGGACTCTTACAATATGCATATATATAAATGGATTAAATTATATTTGCTCATTATACTCAATGAAGCTGTAAAACTTTGAAGCCAACTGTCATGTGTATGTATAGAAAAAAATATCTGTTTGTTCCAGTTAGGTAATGTTATTAGACTCAGCCACCTCTGTTACCCTCTAATATGTATTCACATTCAACAGGTCAGCCCTCCCATGCTTTCAATTAAACTTTGTCAAGCACCGCTGCATAAAATCAGCATTCACCTGCCACCATTAGCTTTTAGCTCATTTGAAATGGAACCACCATTTAAAAACTCATATATAATAAACTCCAGTATTTTGTTAGTTCTTGCAGAACAGCCATTCACTTCTCCAGTCACCTCAGTGACGTTTTGTTTATATTGTCTTTTGTAGTTTCCAACGTATCCTTGTCTCTCAGCAACAAACCCATTTTAAAGGAAAACCTGAGATCTTTTGAAGAGAAAACTCCCAAGTACAACCAGGGAATCTCCTACTTGCTACCTTTGTGCTTGCATTTGCTTCTTTCATCATGCTGAAGATATACTCTGTAGCTGGGCTGAGACAGGTCCCTGACCTGAGCCTGAGGTATAGAAAGAACTTTAATATTTCATATTTCTTGCCTTGGAGTTAACAATGGCCTCTCTGCTGATACTTTATTTCCCCTGTTTGCCAAAAGCCTGGTTTTCTATGCCTTTCAGACAACATTGAGAAGAAAGATCTTGAAGCCACTCTCTCCCAAATGCTGCATGTATTTATCTGACTGCTTTTAGATTCCTTGCCTTTGAAAAGGCGTTGCCTCTCTGGCTGACATTCCTTTGTTCTATATTTCTACCACAGATAGCTTCTCTCTCACCACTGCTCCAAAATGGCTCTAGAACATCCTTCTTATTCATTCCTAACTTTTTTCATTGGTCGATGGCATCCACAATGTGATGGCATCCACAGTGTGTCTCACTGAATTTCAGACTCACTGGATACTTAGGAACCATGATCATATGCTCACTGAGGCCAAGGCAGCCTAGCTTTGCATATTTTTGTCTCTCATGGCTGTTTTTCTCACCTACTGTTCTCCTTCATAATCTCATGCAATCTCTTGCCTACTGATTTATTACAGAATTATTTGTGGTGCTGAGGATAGAACTCAGGACCTCCTTCTCTCTTGATTTCTAAATTCCATTGGTTCATAACCTTGACTTTAAGGTTTGCATGAATAGTTTCCTTGTTTGGATGCGTACTCTCATTTCTAATATATCTTCAACTCTTCATGTGACAGAAGCTGCAACACCATCAACCCTGGTTTGACTACCAGCCTCCCTCAAGGTCTACATTCTCCCTCAAGCCCCTCAGTAATGAACCTTCCATTCTCCCCTTGCTCTGCTCAGAAAACTCAAATTTCAATCTTGTTTCTCTCAGACTCAATTTTAAATATTTTTGTGAAGTCAGCAGGTCTACATGAAAACATATCTAGATTGTAGTGTCATCCCTATTCATCACCAACTTCACTTGCTCCTTGGAAAAAGTGCCACACTGTCTCTTCCCTAGATTAAGGAAATATCCTTAAAGGTCTTGCACTTACTCAACCTTAGTCCACAATGTACCCTACGTCAAAGTTTACACCACAGACAAGCTGACACAGTGAACATCAATATAATGTTAGAACACTGTGACTTTCAGCTTATTCATCCACTAGGAACCAACTCTTCTGCTCATTTGCCACCTGTGCTGTGGCTTATAGTCAGTTGTCCCTTGCCTTCCCCTCTTATCCTTGAGTAAATCTTTGAGTAAGTTATCTTCATGTGGCCCTGGTGTTTATATAGATGACAATGACATCTAAAAATGAATGTTTTTGCTATCAGGAACAAAATACCTGATCTTTCATGTATGTTTAACTATACAGCACTAGCTATCTTAGGCAAAGTTTGCAAAGGAAAAAGGAAACACCAAAGAAAGCCTCAATGACTTACTGGGTCCTCCTCTTGGAGTTTGCTATACCCCTTGTCCTATACCCCTTGTCCATTCTGTATTAACTTCCTTCATATTTTTCTAGTCACCCAGGATTTAACAGATGCAGGTTCTCTAGATATTTTGTATGGGAAATTTGCACCGCCTCATTTCTCACTTTACTGATCTGTTCCAGTAAAATTCTCCATGAGAATTCCTACAGGGATTCAAGGTAAAACTATGGTATTTACCTCAGAATAATTACAAGGGTTTTATCTTTAAAATACAGAGGAAACAACCAAGTGATTAGTTATTTAACCTGCATAAATTGATAGGTTCTGAAAGAAGAAAATATGATGGAAGATTTTTTAAGACACAACAGTGATACAAATTTGCTCACTAAAGTAACAATGGCTTTTTGGAAAATAGTCCTTTCTTGACTTGGTTGTCACACTATTTTTGGGTTTCTCTAGCACTCAAGTCAAAATGAACAGTGACCACATTTAAATCAAATTTAAATCATTTAAATCAAATAAATAATAAATCAAATAAATAATAAATGACTTGCATGCCTAACAAACAGCATTGTACTCTAATAGATGAAGGTTGAGGATATCCTTCTCACGTCTCTAGTCATAGAAGTTCTACCACATTACACAAATTTACAAGGAAGATGAGCTGTTCATTGCCATCCATTGCTTAAATTCTCAGAAGACCTTCACTATTTCCATTGCTTAAATTCTCAGAAGACGTTCACTACTTCTTTAATCAATGCTGAAATTGTCTTAATTACACTGAGTTGAAAATACAATCTGTCTCCCCAAGTGCTGTTTGCTTCAGTGCCAGGACAACCAGTTATCCTCAGATCTAATGCTCTAGCTTTCTTTCCAATTATACAAAGCAAACATAATCCATAATATTCTTGTTTTGATTGCCACCCTTCATGGTAAAGTACATGGCCTTTTGATTTCTGAGAGTGGGTTTTTGGTTACTTTATTTTTTCTTATTTTGTTTTACATGCTTGTGAAACAATTTAAGTAAGATAAGCTACTTACTGCTACCATGTAGTCATAGCAACTACACAGGTTAAAATTGCTTTTAAAATGAGGAATATTCTACTAAGTTTTATGTAACTTTAGAATGCAATATCCACTATCACAACCAAAATAGAAAGGTACAACTTTTGACACTACGACAACATACCACATTGGCTTTCTCCAGGCATGAGCCTCCCTGGACTGACCCTTTGCCACCATCCAGAGACTATGTGGCCCTTGCTTCCTTGTCTGTGTCACCCTCTCTCATCCAAATCCAGTCAGTGGATTCATGGAGAGATCTAAAGAGAGCCATCTCCTGCTGGCGTTGGATGCTAGGGAAAACAGACTGTGCTTTCAGTTACCTGGTTTTCTGGAAGATCTAGACCTCCTGAGAATCTGTTCCCCAGATATTCTTCTGTTATCAACCTTCTGAGGTTAAATAGTGCCCACCGAGGTTTTAGCGTTAATGAAACACATGGGAAAGTTGGCATTGTTACACTGTTTTAGAAATGAATTATTTTTTAACTTAGGAATTATCCTAATAACATTCAGATAAAATTGTGCCAAAGGATTTTTTTCTTTTCAACAAGGCAAATAGGCAGTGACTGAGTGAACTATGGTGATTGTAGATCTAACAAATTATTTTTGTGGAATAGTGTTTCACCATCATACATGAATTAAAAGTGTGGCTGAATAGTTATAGCCAAGAACTTCATCAGTAATTCAATTAAGTAAACGTGTACTGAAGTTCATTCTCAATTTAGCTAAGAATAATAATATATGGATGTGAGGGGCAGTGTGAGTAAAAATTTAGAAGATAAATTGAAAATAAAAAACCCATTTATAATATAATGGAAATGATAACCATCTAAATGTATGTAAAGCCTTCTAACCAGAAATGTTAACTTACTAACATACCTGGTTAAATTTGTCTCTTTTAGCATAACAAATGTGTGATTGAATCAAAAAATTTACAAAAATAGCTCTATCTTTTTAATGGATCATTCAACAAATTTGTATTTTCCAATGGTTAGGTCTTGTTTGGGCATTAAAATACATCAGTGAGGGCTGGGAATGTGGCTGAGCGCTAGTATGCTTGCCTAGCATGCAAGAAGCCCTGGGTTCAATTCCTCAGTACCACATAAACAGAAAAAGCCAAAAATGGTGTTGTGGCTCAGGTGGTAGAGTGCCAGCTTTGAGCCAAAGAAGCTCAGGGACAGTTCCCAGGCCCTGAGTTCAAGCCCCAGACTGTCAAAATAAAGCACATCAGTGAATCTTTAATGATGTACACTGTACCATTTATTAGTCATTGATGGTTTATCTAGCTAATATAGTTTATCTAGTTTATCTACCATTCTTCAAATTAATATTATTCATGTGCATAGTTCTTAGAAAATTTTAAAATAGAAAGAAAATATAGACAATATATTTCATTTATATATATATATATATATATATATATATATATATCCATAGTATCATCTGAAGTTAGGCAAGTGTTATCTTTCCTTCTAAGCAATTCATGTATCCAATATACATGAGTATACATAGTTGGGATCATAGTGTACAACCTGCATCTTGGCTACTTTTACATGTACCTTTCCTGTTCATTAGCATCATAGGACTTTCCTTCTGTTATATTTTAGGTAAAACATTAAAATACCTTTTATGGACTTTTTCTTCTGTATGAGTAATATATATCAAATGTCAATCTAGACCTTCTAGGGTCTGCATGCTTGCAGAAGGAAGCCTGATGGAACCTGCAAATTCTATAATATATATCTTCCCTGACCGTTGTATCAACAAAGTAACTATTTCTTCAAACTGTACCCAGTTGGATAGCTGGACATGGAAGGATCCTTAGGATCCTAGAATTTTTTACTTGTTTAGGCAAAAAGTTGTTTTGTGTTTTTTTGTTTTTTGGGGGGGATCCGGTCGTGGGGCCTGAACTCTGGGCCTGGGTGCTGTCCCTCAGCTCTTCAGCTCAAGGCTAGCACTCTACCACTTGAGCCACAGCACCACTTCCGGCTTTATTCTTTTTGCTTATGTGGTGCTGAGGAATCGAACCCAGGGCCTCATGCATGCAAGGCAAGTGCTCCACCACTGAGCCACCTTCCCAGTCCCCCAAAAAGATTTTTTTTACTGTTGAAAGTTTATTGAAAAAATATAAATTCAGCTTTATCAGTATAGATATTGCCTTTGTATGCTGACAAAGAAGAGATAATTTTCTATAAATGAAAGCCCTTCCTCCATTACATTTGGTGAATCAAGCCTGTAACCTTTGCTATATAGGAGACAGATATGTGGGAATCTTAGTTCCAGGCCAGAAAAGATGAAAAGTTTAAGAGACTCATTCTTAACCAATGGTTGGGCATGGTAGCATGAACCTGGCATATCTGGTGATAAAGGAAAAGTATGAAGATCACAATATAGATTGAATCAGGTAAAAACTGAGAACCTACAAAAATACATGCAAAAAGGCCCAAGTGAGAGAATGTTTTCCCAGAAAACATGGGGCCCTACATTTAATCCCAAGTACATGCAAAGGAAAAAAATCTGTATATACTTGCTATATGCAGCAAAAATAATATCAACTCACTGGGCACTAGTGGCTCGCACCTGTAATCCTAACTATTCAGGAGGCTGAGATCTGAGTGCTGAAGTTTGAAGCCAGCCCAGGCATGAAAGTCCATGAGACTCTTATCTCCAGTTCACCACCAGAAAACCAGAAGTGGTGCTGTGGCTCAAAGTGGAAGAGTACAAGCACAGGCCCTGAGTTCAAGTGCTTTGGCTGCATGACTGACCACACACACACACACATGCATAAAGAGAGAAAGAATAAAAGAGAGGAGAAAGAGAAAGGCTGCTAGTGGGAATATAAGGAAATTATAGTTTGGAGACTCCATAAGAAATTTAAAATATGGAATCACCTGTTATCTAGCCATTTCACACTCCTGGGTAAACATTAAGAAAAGAGCAAGTTGGTTTGAATGTACTATGCAATTTTTAAATTTCTTTTGTATGTTCTTCCCTCTATGGTATATTTAAATTTCTTTTGTATGTTCTTCCCTCTATGGTATATCTCCCGTTGTCATTTTATTTGATTTTGGTACCCTGGTATTGTATATACATTTATTTAAATTAGGGAAGAGAACAGGAAGGACAGAATGGTGAGACAAAGGACGAGGGGGGAACCAAAGCAACAGCGACTTACACAAGACAATAAGTTGGAAATGATCTGTGTAACTTGGGGGATGAGGGGAGAGAAAGTAGGAGAAAAATGAAATACAGGGTAACAAGTTTGACAAGAAATATACTTATTGCCTTACTTTTGTAACTGTAACCCCTCTATACATCACCTTAATAATAAAAAATAAAATGAAAAAAGAAAAAAATAAACTAAAAGGAGGTCTTGGGAAATATAGATGTTTATATGTACTGATGGAAATATTTTTGAGAATATCTAAACTCAAGTATCCCTTGAAGGAAAAGTTAGTAATAAGAATGGGATACATACTTACAATAAAATATTGTTAGCCTTAAATATGAAGGAAATTCTACAATGTTCTATGAAGCACAATGGGTGAACAGTGAGGAAATTGTGCTAATTGATATATATATATATATATCAATTATCAAAAGATGAATACCATATAAGTTTATTTATCCAAGGTCCCGGGGGGGTAGTTTAAATCATAGAAATAGAGAGGAGATGCTAGCATGTGGGTTGAAAGATTTTAGTGTTTAATAGGCAGGAACTTTCATTTGTACAAGTTGGAATAGTTTTGGAGATAATAACATTACATCTAAGTGTATTTAAAGCCACTAAAGGGTACACTTAAAGTGACATTTACAAATTATTGTAATGTCTATTGTATGACAAGAAAAATATATTCATTGAGAAATATGGCAGCATGTAATGGCTGTAATGAAAACAAACCAAAGTCATTATAAAACCACAGATGCTGAGTCAGTTGCTCTTGAAGTTGACTTTATTTTCCTTTTCCTTCCTTCCTTCCTTCCTTCCTTCCTTCCTTCCTTCCTTCCTTCCTTCCTTCCTTCCTTCCTTCTTTCCTTTCTCTTTCTTTCTCTTCTGTCCTTCCTTCTTTTTCTTCCTTTTCTTTCCTTCCTCCTTTTCTTTTATCTTCATTGTAAAGTGGTCAGAAAAGTAGATTGGGGGCCCAGAGACTCGGGCACCCCCTGCTGAGACAAAACTTATATCCAAAGATTGCTCAATGTCTTGGCCAAAAGGACTTATGGCAGGGAAATAATTAGTCTGTCCAGAAGTACCTATTTCAGGATCCAAATGCAACCATGGCAAAGCAGTTAAGAGAGAAAGGGCAGAGAGATAGAGTTTGTATTTCAATAAACTAATTCAAGAAGGCAGGAGAAGGAAAATCACAAGTAGAGAGGATTATTGAAGGAGGTTGGCTTAGACCTATGTAGCTTGAGAATGTGCCACATGGATTGAAATGGGAGCAAGAAGCGCGGTGCATCTGACTGGGGCTGGTTCAGTACAAGGATATGCTTTATTCATTTTAAAGAGAGATCCTGAGAAAACATGAATTTAAGTTAAAAACTTCCTCATCCATTAAAGAAAAAAAATGTTTCTGGGAAACATTTCACATTTTGAAGCCCTTTGCCCTTTTGCTTTCCTCTTAAACATTTTGTTCATATTCACGCTTGTTCTTAAAGAATCTGTTTCAGTTGTCTACTTAACCTTTGGTCAGTTGCCCTCAAGATCCTTTAGACTCAGCTCCTTGCTGAATCTAGGCCAAGATTTATAATGATAACAAAGATCTTGGAACCTCAGAGAGCATTCCATGACCTGAGCCATAAGCCTGGTCTCCCCTGCAAATGTATCTGAGTAGTCTAGATACATCCCCCATCACCTGGATACATTCAGCACCCTCTCTTCACAGTCTTATTCTCTGCACCTTCTGGATGCACAGCCTGGGGCAGAGGATTGCTTAATAGTTAACTGACACTAAGACATCAATGTAGCTCTGAGACAGAACAGCCTGTGTAGATTCTTCTGCTATATTCCTGCAGGGCTAGAGAAGGGTGTTTCTCCCAGTTATTCATTTGTAGCTATTTGTTTGAATGATTTGGTGTTGATCTTTTTCAACTAAGCCTGAATCTCCTTGATAGATGATCTAGTTCTTCTTCATTCCCATGCCTTTAGTATTCAGTGCTGCATCTGAGGTTCAAGGCTGCACAAATACACATATGCTAGGCAGAGGCTAACTGACTCACCCAAAGCATGGTTCACCACCATTTCAAACTCCTTCCCAATGAATTACTTGTGGCTATGATGAGAGACTATTGCTGGACTTGATTATTTCATGGATGACATTCATGAGCTCACCCTATTCATCCTGATCCAGCCTTGAATGCATCTTCTGTCCAATCATCTCACTCCTGGCTCAAATCCCTACAGCATTGATTGCCCATATTCAAATAATTCCTTCCAGCACATATCTTAGCTTACAAAGTTGTCACTTCTAAAGGATATTTGCAACAACTAGGAAATGCTTATTCATTGTAGGACTGTCACTGAACTGGGTTGGGTATTCATTAGAGTCAGAATTGTTACTGGGCATATTGTTATTATCAATATTGTACATGTGGATTCAGGCATTTCCCATCAGATAGTGTTTCATTTCTTTATCATGAACTAGTTAGTGAAAAATACTTAAAAATTTAAGACTTGGGGAAACAAACTAAGAAAATGAGTATGTCAAGAAGAAGAAGAAGAAGAAGAAGAAGAAGAAGAAGAAGAAGAAGAAGAAGAATTAAAAAAAACAATTATGCCATGTGAAAACCATAGAGTAGTAGTCCAATATGTATGGAAGAAAAGAGCTCAGCTGGACTCCAAATTTAACTGACAGCCAGACTGCAAGAAAGATCTGAAGCTCCTTTCCATGGTAAGGTCCCCAGGAGATACTCTCCCTTCCTGGATTTACCTTCGAAAGCAACTGTGTGTCCACAGGCCAAGCATAGACTCACGAGTTGGGATGGACTAGAACAATCCCACGATCAGGAAATCTTGTAAATTCAGGAAACTCCAAAATTTTGTTAATTTTTAAGTTTAAACTTCAAAATGGCTAAAGTTAGAATCCATGCTTTAATAATATTTCACCTTCAATGCTATAAAGGTTGCTTTATACTACACACCAGGGTGAGACTGCTGTCTTCTAATCCCAAAACAAAACAAAACAAACAAAACCTAGGAAGTGATCAGCTCCCTAGCTGGTAGTCAGTGCAGGGTGTTGATTTTACCTTTTGGTTGAGGATGTCTAAGTTGGGCATTTTCACTAAGAGTGGCTCATTTAAGACTCCTGGACTTCAGCCAGCAAGCCGATAAAACCCATCTCGGGGCTGCGTCTGCGTCTCCCCAGGCTCTGAGGTTCCTCCCTTCTGTGGCAGACCCGGAGCAGAGATAGTGCAGGCGCTGGGCAGCAGCGCTGCCGTCAGCGGGTCCTGGCCTGGGCCTCCGCGGGCCATGGCCTCTGGCGCGCCGGGGGAGCGGCTGCGGGAGGAGGCCAGGTGCTCCGTGTGCCTGGATTTCCTGCAGGACCCGATCAGCGTGGACTGCGGTCACAGCTTCTGCCTCAGGTGCATCTCCGAGTTCTGCGAGAAGTCCGAGAGCGCACAGGGGGGCGTCTACGCCTGTCCGCAGTGCCGGAGCCCCTTCAAGCCCTCGAGTTTCCGGCCCAACCGGCAGCTGGCCAGCCTGGTGGACAGCGTGCGGCAGCTGGGACTCGGCTTGGGCGCCGGGGCCTCCAGGGCGCGCCAGTGTTCCTGGCACCGCGAGGACCTCAGCCGCTTCTGCGAGGAGGACCAGGTGGCGCTGTGCTGGGTCTGCGACACCACCCCGGAGCACCGGGGCCACAGCACCATGCCGCTGCAGGAAGCCGCCAGGTGCTACCAGGTGAGAGGTGTTGGGTGCTCCTGTCCAAGCTGGAAAGGTCCACGCTTGAAACCTGGGAATACTGCTCAGACTTAGAAGCAGTCGCAGTTAGAAACGCTAAAGGACTTGCTTTGAAACAAAGCCACTCGCCTGAATTTCCTAAATAACTCCTACTGTCCCCCATCACTCCCCCGCCCACCTCCTCCCTTTCCCACAGCTCACTGGGGTTAGGTTTGCCTTTGTCTGTGATCACCCCTGGTTGAAAACTCAGGGCAGACGCTCAGATGCCCGTCTTCACTTCTGATTGTCCACACAGCTTTGCTGAAGTTCTTCCTCCCCCTGTAATTTCACCTGGTCTTATTTTTCCTGTTGCTCAAAGTCTGAATCCCATGACTGGAGAAAGTGAGTTAATGGGTTACTGTTGTACATCTTCAGTGTAAACGCTCTTAATACCTTTTTTTAAAAAGCACTTATTATCATTAAGTAGTTGTCCAAAAGAGTTTCAATTGAACATGTCATTTTATGAATCTAATGCATCTTGATCATCATTCTCTCCACCTCTAATAATTTTAATTTGCACAATAATTCGCACTATTCTATTTGTGTAGTGCTTAGCTCCATTTTAATTTATATTGCTACCCAAACAAGCCTGAAGTTTGGCCGTTTGTTGACAACAGCATTTGGTTGGGCATGGTTTCTGATTCCCTTTAAAGTGTGAATATGCCTCTCTCCCTTGAATAGGATCTAGGATCAGTAGAGAATTTGTGATATAAACATCCTCAGTGAAAAGCTGGTCCCTACTGCAACTTTGGCCCCTGAATGTGGCATCTGTGAAACCATACAGAATCTCCCACACCAGAGAGCCTCAAAAGTTCATAATGTAAATACACTTAAATCCCCAGCCTTGGAAACACC
This sequence comes from Dipodomys ordii, assembly GCF_000151885.1. Lineage (NCBI taxonomy): Eukaryota > Metazoa > Chordata > Mammalia > Rodentia > Heteromyidae > Dipodomys > Dipodomys ordii. The sequence continues at coordinate 829,967 of NW_012267243.1, forward strand.
TACTACAGCAAAAGAGGTCAACATCATTGTCAGTCTACTGACATACTTAAAGTAATTCTATCATTCTTGAATGGATGGCAAATATCAGCTTTCTCAAAATGTTTATTCTTTTTGTTTTAAATTGTGAATTGGGGTATTTCATCTTGTCATACCTATTTTCCCTGGTTTCAACTTTTGGTTTCTGTTGATTTCTTCATAATTCAGATACTTTAAAAGTTATGTTTCTGATAGTTTAAATCCTGAAAGTACCATGAGAAAACATGTCCAATGTAATAGTTTTAAATGCTTTCCATATTTTCCAACAGTTTTCAATTAAGTAACAAACAAATATCATCTTAGCTTCTTAGTCTTGCCATTCAAGATGTTCAGGACTCTGTTATGTTTTTTACTTCTCTCTTATCCTAACCAAACATGGGATCCAGCAAAACTCGCCTAATCACTGTTGTACCCAAACTTGGCACCTTTTCTTCCCCTCCTGTGTTTGCTCACTATTTCTTGAGTTTTAGGGATTTTTTTTCCTTGTACAAACATTAAAAAGAGTAGTGTTCTTTGTAAATATCAAGACAAGTGCCAACATTGCAAATACTAGCTTTTTTAGTATGGAATTACTTCATTATTAATATTATTATTATTATTCATACAATCTTCAACATACTGGTCTATTTATTTATTTACATACTTATTTTATTTGAAATATTACCCATCAAGGTTTCTTCTGGACAAATTAACAATACAAATGTTATTATTATTAAGCACTTTATTTTCCATATAAAACCATATCACTTTTGGATTGCAGCAAGGTTTCCTGTAACTAAACATGTTGGAAATGATCTGAACAACTTGGCAGGGGAGGTTAGGGGGAAAGGGAAGCAGGGAGAAAAACAAGGGAAGGGGTAAGAAGTTAGACAAGAAATGTAATCAGTATATTACTTATGTAACTGTAACCCCCTCAGTACATTACATTAGCAATAAAATTTTTAAAAAATAAAGCACAAAAATTTCCTTTGCCATGATGTAGCTTTATATATTAATTATGAAAAAAACTTCTTTAAAATTGACATTTCATAAACAATATTTAACACAATATTAAATTGTGTTTCTTATTGAATGTTCTGCAACACCATATTTATATTCTATCTTGTGAATATAATATATATTAGATTCTATCTGGGCCTGGGCACTGTCCCTGAGCTTTTCACCTCCAGGCAAGCACTCTACCACTTGAGCCACAGTGCCACTTCAGTTTTCTAGTGGTTAATTGGAGATAAGAGTCTCACAGACATTCCTGCCCAGGCTGGCTTTGAACCATGATGCTCAGATCTCGGCCTTCTGAGTAGCTAGGATTATAGGTATGAGCCACCAGCACCAGGCTGTAGTTTTTACAGTTTGATTACATTTTACTATTGTAAACCATGATGCAATGAATATTTTCCAAATAAATCTTTGATATTCAATTACATTTATTTTCATCTTAGTGATGAATTATATAATTATCTTTCTATATAAAAAGTATATATATACATATATAATGTGTGTTTGCCAATCCTGGGTCTTGAAATCAGGGACTGGGTGCTGCCTCTGAGCTCTTTTACTCAAGGATAGTGCTCTACAACTTCATTTGCAGCTCTACTTCTGGCTTTGTGCTGTTTTTATTGGATGGAAGTGTCTCGTGGACTTTCCTGTCCACACTGGCTTTGACCTATAATCCTCAGATCTCAGCCTCCTAAGTATCTAGGATTACAGGCATGAGCCATGGCCTCCCAGCCTAATGCCATTTTTTACATGTTTCCAGAAACAGTTTTATCTGTTCTTTGTGTTTTTCCACATCTAGGGGATGTTAGATCCTAAGCAAGGACACCTGTAATGGTTTTGGCTTATGTTTCTAAACAGGTAAAGCTCGAGATAGCTCTGGAACATGTGAGAAAAGAGATGGAAGAAGCATTGACTCAGGAGGTCAATGTGGGGAAGAAGACTGTCATTTGGAAGGTAAGGGAAGGTTGGGGGTTCTGGAAGATTAACTGATTACAGAAGCCAAATCTCTAATTGTTCAAAAAACAACATGTTAGTGTCATCTTGGATCATCTTATCCTTCCAATTATATATTTTTATTTTTGTTCTGTTAACATGCATTGACATTATCCAATCAAAACTAAAAATGAACAGTTTTACTCTCCTGATCTTACCTAAACTCACTCTTGTATCATTATTACTTACTATTGTAGTGAACAAATAAATTGATTAAATGAATGTAATAACATCACATGACTTTATAACAGATGCAGTATACCTAATAGTAATCATTTCATTTTATTTCCTGACTTCTACCCAAATAGTCCTTTTACATACCACCTAGTTCTTTCTCTTATCATTTTGTTTACATATATGCATGCATATACACACACACACACACACACTCACACTGAATTTCTTAAACTGAAGTGGTTTTACCATCTTCCCCACATGTTTTGCAGTATCTGGTGATAGTTTAGGCTGTCATATTTCTGGGAGGTATAATATGATACTCTCTTTTGTGTAGGGCCAGAAATGCTGCTAAACACCCTACCATGTGTAGGACAGTTCCCACACCCCACAACAGAAAATAATCTTGTTAAACTGTCAGTAGTGGCAAGATTATGAAACTGTATATAGACCCTATGGGTATAACATACACATTGAGATAATAATGAGATCCCTGTACAAGGTCAAGTCAGTCTGCATGGCTTTCACTAATATACCCATAGGAGCCACATGTAACAAGGTCAAGTATGATAAAACTTGTATCTGTATTCTGCAATGCCTTTCTTTCTGTTTCTGCAGTTATTATTATAGCACTAAACAGGATAGTGTGAAGAGATGGTAAGCTCAGCAAATCCCTTCTCCAAGAATGATTTCTTATACCCAGATATATTACCACTCTTTTCCAGCAACTGAGACATCAGACCTACTGTTCTATAGAACAGCTTCCAATATGGAGGAACAATGCATATAATTTACATGTTTTTCATTTTTCAGAAAACAAACTGCAGGGTCAGAGTCATGCAACTTTAGTAAATGACCAAGATTATTGAATCAAGTGATTTAGAAAGTGATAAAAGAAAATAGGAATGGAAAATTTGAGGAAACTTTTATCTTAAGAGATTTGGAGAGAAATGATACTGGGTTTTAAAACGTGATGGTTTTTGTTTTTCAATGAATTTCAAAAATGGTAAAGTCAGAGCAGAGAACTCAAGATGGAAAGATTTTGAAAATATGATTCATCTGTAATTTCAAACTGGATTTCTACATTCTTATTTCAAGAGAATAAGATTTAGATTCAGCAACCTTTTAGCCACAGACTTCCTTAGGTCTACTCAGAAACTGTAGATGGGATATTTGAGTAGAAATAGTATTGTAAATTGAAATAGTATACTAAATTGAAATTAACCATGAAATAAGTGATCAAAGTCTTGGTTCTACAGTGAGCAGCAATGAATGACTGCTTTCATACTATCCAATCCAAGTATCTTCTTCACATTTGCGTGTCTTTTTTTTCATCTCTCTGCATTGCTCAATATTTGTGCCACTAATCTAGTAGTAGGACAGAAACTTCTGTTGGTGTCTACACTGTGTCAGTCATTGTGTTCTGAACCACAGTGAACCATATTACCCTACATTCCTCTTGAAACTTCTATCTACTTGCCTGCAAGCCTATAGCAATAGGGGAACTGAGTCCAACTTTCTCAGATTCTGGGTTTGGCAACTCTGCAAGACATTTGTCCAAAGCTTCCAGTTTCTGTGTGTGTCGTTGGAATTCACTCATCAGTCTCCAGAGCTTCAGGCCTGAAGGGTCTGGGAACTGAGGACATTACTTTCCCCAATCTCCTGCAGGCAGGAAGTCCTGATCTTTTACCCCACTCTCTGCTGACATGGTCTACCATGTCATTACAGGAGAAAGTGGAATCGCAGAGGCAGCGCTTCAGGTTGGAGTTTGAGAAGCACCGTGGCTTTCTAGCCCAGGAGGAACAATTGCAGCTGAGGCGGCTGGAGGAGGAGGAGCGGGCTACCCTGCAGAAACTGCGGGACAGTAAGAGTCAGCTGGTCCAGCAGAACAAGGTCCTGAAAGAGCTGGTGGAGGAACTGGAACAACGGTGCCAGCAGCCAGCCCTGAGTCTACTGGAGGTGAGGAGGGACCGGGTTCAGACAGATGTGCAGCTAAGGACACAGAAGTGAGCACCCCAGGATTCACCAACCAGCACTTAAGCATCCTTGCTCTCAGGGAAACAGCACCCTAGAACTTAATGCCAAAGCTGCATGATGCCAAATGCTAGTACCACTGCCAGAAGGCACTCTAGAGAAGTGGATAGTTCATATTCAACACGGACAATCCTAACTTCTTAAGAAAGTAACCGATTTTGGAAATCATTTCAAGATTTCTGCAAACTTATACAGGAACAAGTCATCACCCCATCCTGGCTGAGAAGCAATAGATTTTCCGAGCTGATGTCCATCCGAAAAGCCTTTCACAAATCATGCCCGTGTAAATAGCCCAAACTATGCTTTCAATTGTCTAGCTTGAAACTTTCTTGCTCAGATTTAAGGCCAGGAAGCTTTACAAAACCACAGTGGGAATCAGAGCAGAAAGGATAACAGAGATCAGGAAAAGCTTGGTTATATCGCTTTATAAAGTCATCAAACGCAAAGTCAGCATGAAAATTGGGTTGTTGCTGTGTTATCTTTACAGACCACTTGCAACATAAAGCCATTTGGGCTCAGGTTTAGTGCCTCCTCCGCCATGACTACTTCAGGGAATTCTCACTGAGATGTGAATACACATCCTCCCTTATCAGTTGACCCACAGAGTATTTTTTTTTATTTAATTTTATTTTAGTTGTGAACATACTGTACAGAGGGGTTACAATTGCATGGGCAGGATAATGCGTACATTTTGTATCAAGCATTGTAGCCTCCTCCTTTGTTTACCCTTCACATCACTTCCCAGCCTCCCCCCTCCCCCCCAATCCCAATCCTTCCCCCAGAGTACTTTTATATCATTTGTCTTCTTTAATCTCTAACATATCTATATATAAGAAAAGTTTAAGTTTTGGTATTAACAGTGTCATCAGTATTGCTGTTCCTTTCTATATAAATAAATAAAAGATCTAAAAGAAATTAACTTTATGTTCTGCAAGCAGAAAATAAAAGGAATTTCAATTTCTCCTCTTCCTTCTCCCTACCCTCCTCTACCTCCTTTTTCTTTTTTTTGTGCCAGAACTGGGGTTTGAATTCAGGGTTTGTGCTTCCACTTGGCTTTTATGTCCTAGGCTGGCACTCTACTACTTGAGCCACAGCTCCACTTCCGGCTTTTTGGTGGTTCGTTGGAGATAAGAGTGTCATGGACTTTCTTGCCAAGGCTGACTTCAGATCATGATCCTTAGATCTCAGCCCCTTGTATAGCTCTGATTACAGGCATGAACCACTCACCCTGGCCTTCAATAATTTTACAGTATAGCATACATTGCCTTTCTTCACACTATTTCAAATAACACCTTATTTTAAGTAAGTATTCCCTTGTACCACATGAATATTAAAAAATGTAATATAATTCTTAGGGGGAATATATTCTATATAATTTATATTTATGTTCATTGCCTCCTTTCTCCTTTTGACATCATTTTTATATATGATAAGACAAGTTGTCTCCTTGCTTTTATGCTGTCAAAATGTATCTGACTGCTAACTAATTTTAGAGAGCAGAGATATTACACATTAACTTATTTGGTTATCTACTTAGAGATAAAATGTTGATGCTGCCAATTGCTTCCTTTCCTTTCAAGGGCACATAAGTAGCTTTGCTGTGATACTTCAAAGACTTAGAAATTTGAAGTTCTCTTACAAAGGTATTGAGGGTAGTATTTTATATTTACATCTACATCTTTACCTCAGATAAGTTCTGAAAATAGTTCAGAGTTGTTTAACCCTAAATTGATTTGCACTAGGTACATGGGCCAATCGACAGAATTTATCTGTTCAGAAAATAGTCAACTTGATAGATTTCATAGGAATTAACTTGTATGCTTTCTGATTCTGTCCTAATAATTATGACTATATCAGTTGGGATTTCTGAGAGTGTTAAATTGTAGTGCATTTCTTTTTGCTTTAATAAACAGACATTCATTATCCCCTACAATTTTATTGTAAATATTAACAATTTGTATTAATCTCTTACTTATATTAAACTTTAACTGTCAGTAGCAATTACAGATTTCACTCATCTCTGTCCATGGTTCTCTTTTAGGGTGTAAGAGACACTTTGAGCAGGTATGTTTTCCTTTTATATTGACTGGGGTTTGGTAGAGGTGGAGTTGGCTGGTCGGTAACTATACTGGCACCTGATGGTTCTACGTTCTTTTAGAAGTTCAGCTGTCATTCGGCTGGAACCAGAGACCATTTCCATGGAGCTAAAGACAGTGTGTTGCATTCCTGGGATGAGGGAAATGCTGAGAAAATTCCAAGGTAGGCTGAATCTTGGAGCCTAGGGTGCTCTATTACCTGGGGCTGGATTGTTTTTACAGTTTATTATATACTAGTCAACGGCAGAAGAACAGCAACAACAAGCACACTCAACATCTTACAGGCAAAAATCAGAAAGGTTTACTTTGAGAGCATTACTACCACACCCAGATTATATGAACTTCTGTGTGCTTGCTTTCTACAATTTGGGCCAGGACTCTAGTACAGAATTTTAGAGATGAAGTTTGGTAATTTATCTGCCTGAGCTGGGAAATTTCAATTTTCCAGGTCTCCACCTCTTGGGTACCTAAGATTACACATGTGAGCCATTGTTGCCTGGCTAAACAAACCAGTTTTTTTTCTCCTATCCTTTCATATTTTTACTAAACTCAGCACCATGGTCACTAAAATGTGTGTAAGTTTCTCTCAGCAAGCACTGATGAAATCTCCATTGATTTCTCTGGGTGTCTAATGTAGGTCAATTTTGACCTATCCACATGAAGATGGTAACAGATCTTACCAAATGCCTATCTCATAAAGATGTCTTCCCAAATCCAGATGTCAATGATAAACAGGTTGTGACCTGTGCTGCTGACCAACTAGTTATAAATCAGGTATCTCCTGATTCTATCCTGAAGTCCAATTTTCTAGACTGGCTTACCCAACTCAGAGAAATACTTACTTGTACTAATTTGTTGTAAAGGATATAATAGAGACCATAAATAAACATCCAGATGAAAGAAATGAATAAGGTAAGGTGTAAAAATCAGATGATAGGAGCTTCTACTTTCTCTGGCTGCCATTCCTTCCAGGAACCTCCATCTTTTCATCTATCTAGAAGTCTTCAGTTCTTTTGGATTTTTAAAGGAATGTGTAGTTACAAGTGATTAAATCATTGGCCTATCAGCTCAGTCTTTTATCAGTTCCTCCTCAGAGGGACAGATGACTAAAAATTTCAGCTCTAGAATCTCACAGTTGGTTTTCCCGGTCAGTAGTCCCATGCTGAGGCTATCTAGAGAGCTCAACATGCAATCATCTGATTGACATAAAGAATACTTTCCTCAATTGAGGACCAGGCTGCCCCTAGAGCTATATGAAGGATGAAGATCAAATATGCACTGAGAAATATCACCATGATTGCTCAGTGTTTTTAAACAAATTCATTCTGAAGTAGGCCAAGTAACTTTCCAAGTTTACACTGGCTAGAAAATTCACGTGGCTATTTCAAACTATAAAGTGGAGTATTCCTTTCATATAAAATGTGTTTTGGAATACTTGCAAATAATTCTAATCAATATAGGAATTAGGCATCCAGATAATATGCATGTAGTTAGACCGATGGACCTGATTGCTGTAGTGCATGTGGTTCACTGTGACCAGAGTAATATCTCTTCCAGTCATATAACGTCACACAGTTATGAGGATGAATAATACCAGGATATAAATATGGGATGAATTTAGAATTCTGGATGAGTAATACCAGAATATAAATAGGAGATGAATTTAGAATTCTATCATAATAACTTTGAATAATAGATTTCAAATGAATGAGAATTCTCTATATCTCATCAATAATAAAAACACATGGGAATATTCTACGAAGTGCATTCAAATACTCTGTACATGTACCAAAGGAATTTATATGATTGTGTATTTGGTTTCTGATACTGTCAATAGCTATACCTGAATTTGGGGAATATAATAATGCCTGGATAAGCAGCGATCATGGTAGAATAAACAAGAAAATAAGGAAAATTCACTGCCAGGTGAGTGCTTGTATGTCTCTTTAGGAGTTATCAGAGAGAGAAAAGTGAGAAATCATGAGAATTCATGAAATGAGATTCTCATGAGAAACCTGAAATTGAATTCCGTGGTCGGACTGAAGCAGTTCTCGGCACTTCAAGAAAACAAAAAGCTCTTAACTGTTTCGTAATGCCTTCTGATTTTGGAAACAATTCTTTCCGCAGTTGACGTGAAGCTGGATCCTTCCACGGCGCATCCCAGCCTCCTCCTGACCACAGACCTGCGCAGTGTGCGGGATGGAGAGCTGTGGAGAGATGTCCCCAGCAATCCTGAGCGATTTGATACGTGGCCCTGTGTCCTGGGCCTGCAGACTTTCTCATCCGGGAGACACTACTGGGAAGTTGTGGTGGGAGAAAGAGCAGAGTGGGGGTTGGGAGTCTGCCAAGACACAGTGCCCAGGAAGGGGGAAAGCACACCGTCCCCAGAGCATGGCGTCTGGGCCGTATGGCTGCTGAAAGGGAACGAGTACATGGTTCTAGCCTCTCCCTCCGTGCCTCTTCTCCAACTGGAGCGGCCTCGCTGTGTAGGCATCTTCCTAGACTATGAAGCCGGGGAGATCTCCTTTTACAACGTCACAGATGGATCTCACATCTACACATTCAACCAAGTGTTCTCTGGTGTTCTCCGACCCTATTTTTTCATCTGTGACATGGCTCCTCTGTTTCTGCCACCGATGACTGAAGGAGAGGCTGGAGATTGGGCAGCCAGGGGTTTTCTTGGCCTTGCCTCTAGTGTTGGAGATGCACTGCCCTGAAGTTGCGTTCTCAAGATGTCCTGCTACCCTGACAAACACCTTGGAGTGTAGCACAGCTTATGAAGACTGAACAAATGCCACATTGGGGCAGCACTTTATTTGTCATTGTGGTGGAGGTTATCTCATGAGGACCAAAGAGAAGATGAAAATTATTTGCCTATGGAGGAATGGAGTATAATAATTTTGGAAATGGAGCGAGCTCATCAAACTGTTTCTAGATGGCTACCTATATGTTTCAAGGCATTCTGCACTACTGGCGGTGTATGGAATGCTTTCTGTACATCTATTCTTTTCCATGCCTTTTCATCCTTAATGTTCTTTATGTTATGATTTGGAAATGGCAATTCTCTTTTCTGAAACAGGTTCTCCCTATGTAGTCCAAGTGTCCTTAAACTGAATGTCCTCCTGCCTTAGTTTTCTCAGTTTAGGAATCACAGACATCAATTAATTCATTCAAAGCAGTCTGATATTGTTCTAGATAAGGTCTATAATTCTGAATGTTTTTCTTCTCATATTCCTCATTTATTTCCTGTCTCTTGCGCTCTCTTTGCTCTTTGCCTCTTGTTAAGCCTTATATTTCTTGCTAAAATAACATACAACTATTCCTTTATATTATGTTACACATGTTCCCTATCACCATTTTTATTTTTTTTACTGTCCTCATTCTGTAACTATTTTTTGAGTTATGAAATGCACTAATGTGAATCTAATATCCCCAATTCCTAGAATTTTCCTCTTCCTCTTCTGTGACTCATGGCCTGTTCTCCACGTTTTCCATGCTTTCTCCTGAGTCTTATCATCGCATTGTGCATTTTAGCATAGTTTAGGTCAGTCTTCAAACCACTCCAAGTTTTTCTTCATCTTTTGCATTCTAATCTTACCAATAGTCATGCACCTTCTCCTACGACTTTTTGTCTTCTACTTTGCAATTCTCAAAAGGTTTCCACCATTCCCTCTGTCTAGAATATTACCACAAAGTAGTTGAAATCCCCACCAATTTCCAGGCCTTCCTTATCCCTTCTTCCAAATAGTAGCTTTTTTTTAATACACTCTGAGTTCAAAATAGACATAAAACTCAATATGTCTAAACCCAAACCCTTTAAATCTCCTTACTGCAAAAATATAAAGGCTTCCCCATCTGTGAGCCTGGCAACGCCTTTCAGTCTGTTGCTTAGAGCACCATCTGAAGTCCCTCCTTCTTGACTTTGTCATTCTGCGTCCCACCCCACAGCAACAGCAGGCCTGAGGCTCTGCCATTGGAAGGTGTTCGGAGTATGGCCAACTCAAATCACTGTGCTGCGGTGATGGCAGTCTGACTTCCAGCACTCCCCCACCTTCCAGATTGCTGCGTTTGACCCTTCTTACATTCAGTCGCAATACCACATTTGGATTTAGGCATGAGTGCCCCAAACAATGGTGTCATTGCAGTGGCCTCTGGCTAATTCTGCACAGTAAGCTCTTAGGTCCTAAAGGAACTGAACCCCAGTCCCTCCCCTAAGTCTGTCCTTCACCTCCAGCATGCTTTCTTTTTTTCTTCCCCACCTGCCCCAGACTCCAGGCTGAGTTTATATCAAACAGGGTACTTCTTAACCCAGGGCCTTTTCCTAGATGGGATTTCGTCTTGAAATTCACTTTTTACTGATGCCCATGATGATTTCTTCCCCTTCCTCCTCTAAACCCCCTCACAGCCAGCCAGCTTCTTGGTGAGGATATGCAGTGCTACTTCTAGAAAGCACCCCACCCCCTAGGGATGCCCTTGCTGGTCTCTCTTCCAGCCTTACAGAAGCTCATTTCCCCCCCATAGAGTGTGATTGGGCTTTAGTGTATCTAGTGTTCTCTTTATTTGTTAAGCTTTTATTTAATTATTTATTTGCCATTATGTAATAGGATATCACCACCAGGAAGGCATAGATATTTGTCTATTGACAATCAACAGACTGAGTACTTCAAATATTTATTTGTAGGTGACAAATGCATATTGTTGACTGAACAAACAATTGACTATTTATAGAGCAGAATTAATGATAGAACCCAAATTGTTTACCAAATGTAATATATTTTATTCACATTATTGTTTGTCACTAGACAACCAATGTCCAAGAAAGTGCAATGCCAAGTGCTAAATGGGAAAAAAGCAAGAATAGGAAACAAAGCTGGAAAAGATCATGGATTATAGTGAAATTATCACTTGCACAATCAGGCAGAGTTCTACTGAGCCTCCCGGAGTGATGGATCTCTGTGTCATCACCAGGACACTTTAGAATTCTACATTGCCTCATACTTACCCATAAACCATCTCTCTAAATGTCAAGATGGGAAGGAATGTGGAGAGTTTTCTCTGAACCCATATGGAATAAACCTTTCTTTAAAAATAGATCCTTTCCTGGTTTATGTGCCTATCTTCATCTGAGCTTATGGAACATACAATTGGGGTGTCTGGGATCTGATATCCTTCCAATCACTTCCCTATCACTGTGCACTATTTTCTTGTTACATATTGGAGTTTTTCAAGTCCAGATCATTGTGCTTCCTTTTGAGTCTTCTTTCATATATCATTAGCACTGTTCCAGCCATTTTCATATTCTTTTTATTTATTATTATTTTATTTATTTGTTTCTTTTAGTCAGTCAGGGGCCTGAACTTGAGGCCTGTACACTGTCCTGGAGCTCTTTATTTTTTTCAAGGATAGTGCTAACTACTTTGAGACACAGCACCACTTCTGGTTTTCCTGTGGTTAATTAGAAATAAGAGTCTCATGGATATTTCCTGCCCAGGCTATGAACTTAGATCCTCAGATCTCAGTCTTAGTAGAACAAGCATGAGCTACCTGCATCCAGATCTAAATTTCTTTTAATTTGTGTTAAGAAGAATTAAAATGTCAACCCTAGGATTTAAATTCTAGTTTTTTTCTGAGCTGTCAATTTATGGAAGTATGATTATATTTCAAGAAAACTGGATGAGTGATTTTTTTCCCCCAGTCTATACTAATTTGACAATTTCTTCTCTACTACATAGTTTTGGAGAACTGCAATTTGCTCCTGAGATCTACTTAAAAGTGATCAGGGAGCCGGGTGTTGGTGGCTCACACCTGTAATCCCAGCTACTTGTCAACTTCACATTATTGTTGTTGGAGTTAAATGATAATAAAGAATAAAGGAGAATACCTGACTAATAGTAATTGCTCCACTAAAATCTCCTCTTGCAATTATTAGTATTATTTCCTACAGGTATAATAGGCAGGGATGGAGCAAATGGTAGCACTCAAAATCATTGAATTGTTTTGGACTTTTCTCACAACCCCCATCTGGAGAAGACCCTCATTGTGGTCATCTGACCTTACCTACCTGACCCTTGTGGGAAACATCAGCATCATCCTGGTGTCCCCCAACTTGGACACCCACCTCCACACTCCCGTGTACTTCTTCCTCACCCACCTCTCTTTCCTCGACCTCAGTTTAACCACCAGCTCCATCCCAGGGCTGCTCTATAATCTCAGTGGACACAAGACCATCAGCGATATCCGCCTTTCCATCCAGCTCTTCCTGTTCCTCAGTCTCGAGGGTGTGCAGTGCTTGCTGCTACCCATCAAGGCTTAGGACAGGTTTGCTGCTGTCTGCAGACCCCCTCACTACACGGTGATCATGAGTCCCAGTCTCTACTGGGACTTGCTGTCGTAGCCTGGGGGTGTGAAGTGGCTAACTCTTTGATTATGTCTCCAGTGACCATACACTTAGTCTGCTATGGACACCACCAGGTTTGATCACTTCCTATAGAGAAGCTATCTCTGATTCAGATAGCCTGTGTCATACAGCAGCCATTGAGGACATCATCTTTGTCTTCAGTGGGCATTGTGTTGTCACCCTGGTGTTTATGTTAATCTTCAATGGCTGCATTGTAAGGGCCAAGTTCCAAATTCTTTCAGTGTCAGGGAAGCAAAGGCCCTTAACACATGTGGCTCCCGCTGCACGATGGTCCCCTTCTTTTATGGAAATGTCATGCACCTGTTCATGCAGCCCAGAAACAGCTCCTCCCAGCACCAGGGCAAGTTCTTCACCCTCCTTTACAACACTGCGCCCCACATCTCAGTCCTTTGATCCATAAGCTTAGAAACTAGGAAGGAAAGGGAGCTCCCAGAAGGCAGCTGTGGGGTGACAGAGAAGTCAACAAGATATAAGGAGACAACGATTAGTTACCTTGAACCTGGACTTCACTTCTGAAGGATCCGATCCTGAAATTCTCAACTGCCTTGCCTCTTTGAGATTTCAATTCAGCTGTGTTCTCATATTATATGTTGTGTGCATGAACTGTGTGATACAAATAACCTAAAACCTCTCTTGATGAATCTGTCTGCAATATGAGTCCGAAGAAGAAAATGAGGTAAATAATTGTACAGCTAAATTTCCACCAAGTTGCACCAGAGAATCAATTCAGAGACAACTTTTTCTAGAGTTTTGTTTCTGTTGTTAATTACTCAGTGGTTACACTTGGGTACCAATGGCCCAATCCCATTATCCTAACTACTTAGGAGGCTGAGATTTAAGGATTGTCAGTCCCAATCATCCTGGGCAGAAAAATCTGTGAGCCTCTAATCACCAATTACCAAAACCTGAAAATGAAGCTGTGGCACAAATGATAGAGTTCCAGCCTTGAGTGAAAAAGCTTGGGGACAACACCCAGTTCCTGACTTCAATTCCAGTACTGGGCCACGTGTGCGCACGCGCGCGCACACACACACACACACACACACACACACAAATTTACTTAACAGTATAAGAGAAACATTAATTTTTTTTTACTGGGCCTGTGAATTAACTAAAAGCTGGGCACCTAACCCTCACCCCACTTTTCATCTGGCCTCTTTGATCTGAACCATTCCCATTTTATAACAATCTTGAGCTCTAGGAAAAATTAAATTCACAGTTATATGTCTTGTGACAAAAGGCAAACTGCCCCTCACACAGGCAGTGCTTTCTTATTATAGACCACTTGTCATCCCTCAATAGGTAAAGGCTGAGATAATCACCAACCAGGCCATATTTGTGACTTGGGACTGTTTTGGATTTTCATACTTTCTCATGCCACGCTCTAATTTTCTCTATTTAAATGGTACCCAGGAGAAAGTTGAAGATGTACTGAAATGCTGTTGTCCCAAGGCTGCCACATAATCTCCTTTCTCTCCCCTTCACCATATCTCTTTACTGGTATATGAGGGCAGTGGCCAGACCTAATATGCAAGTCCTGGAGTTTGGACTACTTTCAATAGCATTTGACTCATGACTCCAAATCTATTAGTGCTCTTGACCAAAAGCATCTTTATTGATTGATCTCTATTGTACATTGAATTCAACATGGTTTAGTGATTTTTATTTCCTCAATGCTCTTTGATAACCTTCCGTGTTTTATTTCTGTCATTCATCTCCAACGTTAGGCATTTCCAAAAGGTCTGGTATATAGTGCCAGTAACATCAAAAAGCTAACTTGAAATAATAATAATATAGAAATAATAATAATAATAAGAGTTAATAAACTCTTGTTCTGGAGATATAATTTTAGTTTTATTTGTGAAGGAAGCTTCTTATGTGTTTATTTCCTGCCTGGAGCTCTTAATTCATTTATTTATCTCAGCCTTTGTTTGAGGTCAGAATAATTATCATCATTTCACTTATTTGGTATACTATTGCAGACCTAGCAAGAAGGCAAATCCTTCTGTTCCAAGGGAATTGATTCTGTCTCACTCCCAGTTCTAGCTTTTATCAATACATGACATTTCAAAGAACAAAAACCTAAGCGCATTTGATGAGTATGAACAAAGATCATTTGAGTGTCAGGAACTTAACTAGCTCCAGTCCAGAGCCACTAAACTGCACACAGATCCCCTGAAATGTTGGAACACAGGTTATGATTTAGTGGGCCTTGTGGGGGCCTGTGAGTCTGCATTTCTCCAAATTTCCCAGGAGTGACCACCCAGGACTCAGATATCACATTGTAAAACTAAGGACCAGGAGCCCCTACATGTCCTGTCCACCAGGGTCAGAAAGTGAATGAGCTAAAAACTCAAATTTGGTTTCTTCCACTCTTCTTAAAACAGATCTTCTTTGACATCAGGGCTATGGGGCATATCACCCATACACTCAGCAAGCAGCTGGCTTATGCTGAAGACTGCTACCAAGCACACAGATAAAATGGATGGGAATTCTTTACACTTCCTAGACTTTACCCTCTAGGAACCTCCATGTGGATGGCTGTCTAGAAGGCCCCTAAGTCCTGTTTGGTTCTAGAGGCATACTGAGTCAAGGGCTTTGTTGGCAACTGGCAGTCAGGTCATCAGTGAACAAAGTGTATAATTTTCTTGCAAGAATATTGATAAATGTCACCCAATTTTCATTTCACTCAATTAATAGAGTCACTTAGCAAATCAGTTACAATGTGAAGGAAAAAGCTAGATGTTATTATTGCTGTTAATAGAAACAAAATTCTTTACAAAATGAAAAAGAAGTCATGATGACTCTTTATCATAGCCATTAAGTTTTCCTGAAACAAATTGGAATAATTGCAATTAGGGTTGGAGCTTAGGAAACAATACCTCAAACTGATTCGGTGGTGTGTTGATAAAAAAAAAAAAAAAACTTAGAACCTACTGGGAAACACAGTCCTTCTGCCCTTCCTTTATCAAGGAGGGCTGGCTGGGAAGTTTCCTTGTGTACATGACCATCTGCCAAAGTAGTCCAGAGCTGCTTTGAGGTCTCTTAATCAAAATATCATTAACCAGAGAAGTCTATGATCATATCTGAAGAAAAGAGATAGGTATATTTCAATAGGCCTCTATTACTCACCATTACTCTGTATTTTGGTCACAAGGAAAGTAATTTAGAATTGTATGTTCTTATATGTTTGTTTCTTTGGACCCAACAGACTTTGTCTTAGGCCACTGTATTAGCTTCAAACCTCAATGATCTCACCTGAAATTTGTCTGCATTTCCATTCTTCTCCCTCCTCAGGAGAAAGTTCATATCAGTTTTTGAATCCATTGTTTAGTAAATAAACCTAAATAACCTCTCAGCTACAACTCTTTCTTGGTTTTGAGAAAGTGCCAATGGTAATTGAAGCAGACTTCTGGGTTCTGTTAGAGGCATGAGAAAAACATGTAAGACCAAGACTTGTAGCACAGTGGCCCATGTGCTTGTTAGCTGTTTGAACCTGTGATTCCTGCAGAAACTTCTCAGCACTGCTACATGATCTAGGCAAGCAAATAATGTATAACATGTAAAGGATCCTTACTGAGTTTGCAAAACCAAAAAGAGTTAGAACTGGAAATCCAGGGGTCTGATATGAACCTACTAAAGTCTATCAAAAATAATTCACCCCAAGTCAGTTGCCAGAAAAGGAGAATTAGACCAGGAGTGAGGATAGGTCTCAACATTTTTTTCAGGAGGTATTGCATCTGACTCTATCCAGGGTTATTTTATTTACCTGAATAAATACTGGAGAAAAGGAAGTACATATTTAATGGGATAAGTTAATGATAACACTGTAAGTCATTAGTTTTGAGCTGTTTATGTATAGTAGGTGACAAACAGCTTGATCTCAAATACTCATACCAAAAAGATAATTGAAATAGAAAAAAAACTAGAAGTTTTGGAAGTCTGATCAAAGGTTAGCCCAGTAAAGAGCCTCTGTCATCTTCAGTGAAGCTACTAATAGCCTGTGTTTCATGTCAAAACTGGACCACATAGTGTTTGTTGTTTGACATAGTATGTATAAAAGAGTCAATCCTTAATATAAGACCATATAAAAATATATATGACCTTAGAACCAACAGTTCAGGGGATAATGAAGAATAGTAAAGATAATTATTAAGACAGAAGTCTTAATAGAGGTCGCTATATAATTGTATTTCTGACAATATACTATAATTTGTAAAATTTCTTCCTTTGGAGCAATGCATTCCACTTCTGGCGGGTGTCAGTATTGGTTAGTTTTTTGCCCATAATAGTCCTTTGGGCCTGAGCTAAAATGAGCACTAACTTCATTAGTTTCTGTGTTTCCTTTGCTTTTTAGCAATTTTCCACCCATACTCTCCACATTGCACCTTGACTATACATTCCCACTGGCTCATTCCAGCAAGTACAATAATAGAGATATTGAACTCAGACAATACTTAGCAATTTAAATGTGAAACTGGGATGAAATACAGGCTATGTCGGCTCACAGCCAGCAGGGGCCGCTGGACGGTAGCAAAGTATTAAGAAAAACTTGAAACGGTAGGAAATGCAGCCAACCTCTTGGGACAATGCAGACACTGCAGTTGATGTTAGGCAAAATGAACCCCAAGATAAGGACTCAAATGTCTTTTTTCCCTCTCTTGCTATTGTTTCTAACATATTTATAAGATGATTTCTTTGTTGCTTTGTATGTCCCTCCCCCACGGTATAACCCTTGTGTTCACTGTATTTGATTTTGGTATAATTTGTGGAGGGGAAGAGAAAAAACAAATTGTTTAAACAGGGATACAGGTGGACCCATTGCAACAATGAGATGTACAAGACGTTATGTCGAAAAAGGAACCTTACAACTTTGGCATGGGGAGGAGATGGGAAGGGATGGGAAGGGGAAACAAAGGAGGAGGCAACAATGCTTGATAAGAAATGTACTCATTACCTTGCCCATGTAACTGTAACCCCTCTGTATGGTATTTTCACAATAAAAAAATAGGAAAATAAAAGAAAAAGAAACTGCAGAATCATAGAAGACAAAGGAGCCTCACAATGGGGTGTAAGCTCCAGGCCCAGAGACATTTGCTCAGTTGTCTGTTAGCAAGAAAAAGTGTTTTTCCTCCTTTTTGGCTGGGCTATGAATGAAACTGACATAAAAGCAGATGCATGGGAGAAAACATCACCTTAACATCTTTCATATGAAGGGGAGTTTTACATGTGAATAAAAGAAAGCTAAAGCTACTAAAAATATGCAGCACTGGCTAAGGAAAAGGGATGGGTGGATGGGGACTTCTGGGGGGAATGGCAACAAGGTGTAAAGGATAGGGAATGCAAAGTGTAAAAAGTCACCTTGTTACGCAAAATCACTCTCCCTGTTGCCATGAATTAGCTAAAAGAAGGAAAAACAAAGTAGGTATCTTTGCTTCCATTTTGTGTTTATCATTGTTCTAAGTAGTTTCTTCACAGTCAGTTTGCAATCACCTTGGGTTTAAAAAAAGACAGGAGTAATCAATAACATGTTCAGAGAACAAAGGAATTTTTAAAACAGCAGAACATGTTATTTGATCAGTCCTGTCGTTTTCCATCACCACCAAAGGAGAATAATGAGCAATAATGCCCAGGATGTATGCTGGAGCCTAAGAAATCATCTTATAGGAATCAGTCATAGCCTCTCTGGAACTTGGAAACCAAGAACTGACATAAGGGCTATTTGGGTCATATGCTAAGCCTGCACTCTAAAACTCTGGATGCCTCTGTCTTCTGCCTATAATTCTTCCTGTACTTAAAAATAAAGCTCAGGTCTGTATCCCAAAGATGATTGTCGTCCCATAGCATCATGCCACATAATCTTGTTCTTTACCATATTTCTTTGCTAATAAACTATTTTTTTACACTGGTGTTTTTCTTAAAGCCTTGTCATATTGGACACGAGGACTGAAGTTGATTAGCTGGGCTAAATTTCCAGTAAGACTTCCATCTTAGCATGATATCAGTTCCTTGTAGGAAAGTGGAAGTGGAAAAAAAATAAAACTTTCAAATTCTCTTGTTAGAAAGACCCTCTTGGGCTGGGAAGGTGGCTCAGTGGTAGAGTGCTTGCTTTGCATGAATGAGGGCCTGGATTTGATTCCTCACCACCACATAAGTAGAAAAAGCTGGAAGTGGTACTGTGGCTCAAGTGGTAGAGGGCTAGCCTTGAGCTGAAGAGCTGAGGGGCAGCGCCCAGGCCCAGAGTTCAGGCCCAACAACTCACCAAAAAAAAAAGAAGAAGAGGAAGAAGAAGAGGAGGAGGAGGAAGAAGAAGAAGAAGAAGAAGAAGAAGAAGAAGAAGAAGAAGAAGAAGAAGAAGAAGAAGAAGAAGAAGAAGAAGAAGAAGAAGAAGAA
>NW_012267243.1:849156-866171 GCF_000151885.1 Dipodomys ordii
AGAAGAAGAAGAGAAGAAGAAGAAGAAGAAGAAGAAGAAAAAGACTTTTTTTAAAAAAAATAATTTTTTTATTGTGAAAATACTGTACAGAGGGGATTACAATCACATGAGGAAGGTAATGAGTATATTTCTTATCAAGCATTGTTGCCTCCTCCTCTGTTTTTCCCCTACGATCCCTCCCTCCCTTCTTAAAAGATCTCTACTGCTGTTTCCTTTACAGAAAGCAGTCTTCCCAGTGCTGGGTGACTGTGGCTTCAGTTTCTCAAAATGATAGCCTGAAGTTAATCAGTATGGCCAATAGATATACTCAAGATGCTTATGTTAGTCTCCTACGATCATATTGTGAGGTGGCATATGGTGAACTCCTGGTTGCCTTTAAAAAAAATCTGTGACACACTGTAATAGGACAGGTTACAAATGTCTACAGCTTCTGGTGTCTAGCAAATTTAAATGGACCCCAAGTCTACCTCCTACTCCCCCACTACTCCTCCTCCTCACATCAACATGTAGGCTGCCTTCATTTATATTGCCAGAAATCTCTGTCCAGCTTTATGTATGGATAGTAGTGGTAGTTCTGAAACTTAACCTGCTACATCAAAGACATTTTCTACAATTACTTGTTGATTAATTGCCTGATTCCAGGAAGAGGAGAAAGAAAGTTCCCATACAACTTGTAATATTCAGTAATAATTACATGCACATCTCAGCAAAAAGCTTTAAAGGTTATATGGCTTTTTACATTCACCAGAATTTCTAGTTCTTTTTTATTATTATTTTATTTCTATTGTCAAGGTGATATACAGATGGCAGTTACGTAAGTAAGGTAGTGAGTACATCTCTTGTCAAACTTCTTACCCCCTCTCTAATTTTTCTCGCACTTTCCCTCCCTCCAACCCCCTCCTAATTAGTACAGATAATTTCCAACATATTGTCTTGTATCACTGTTGCATTGATTCCCCTTTTATCCTTTATTTCACCATTTTGTTGTTACCCTTCCCTTACCTGATTGAGATAAACATATATACAATACCCTGGGTACCAAAATCAAATACATTGGAAACAGAGGATAAATCATAGGAAAGAAAAATATGAAAGAAAAAGAAATCACACGATACATTAACAACAACAAAGAAAAACCTCTTGTGTCCATGTCAGAGTTCATTTTATATGGTCCTATCTACATAGCTATTGAGCTATTCTGCTCATCTGCTAAGATTATCCTAGTTGTATACTAATAATTACAAATAAGAGAAAGCATGGGACTTGTATTTCTTTGGTTCTGGCTTACTTCACTTAAGATGATTTTTTTCCAAGTCCTTCCATTTCCTTAGAAATAGGGCGGTGTCATTCTTTCTAATGGAAGCAGAGAATTCCATTGCTCTTTTAAGTTATATATTGAATGGTAAACTTGAGTGAGTGAAAGACAGGCTAGGGAAAGTGAGTAACCATTAGTTTCTTTACATTAAATGAGAGGTTTTTGCAAGTAATGAATTTATTTTTACCAAGTTTTATTCTCTTTCCCAAATTGTTTGGTTAAATGGAATTCAACTGAAAGACTAGAAGTGTGATCTAAACAACACAGTACTTTGAAAAATTTTGGGAAATGTCAATATATTATATGACATATGTTATTGGTGGGGTAGGATCTAGTTTGGTTCCTGTCTGTAGTCACTGTCAAAGAATTACTCTAGGAGACAAGGACTGTGTTTTCAAAGTATCAGAATTTATTCCAGAGTGAAAATACATTGTACAAAGTGACAAGGGCTAAGTTATGAACTGAAGGGGCTTATGGTTTATTTTATTCTCTAGAGAACGGCTTTTAGGATAGTCCGTATTGTGAGTGATTCAACTAATTAAGGTTTGATTACACAAGTGCTAAAATACTCATTCCTGGGATTTAATCCAATTCATAAGCCACAAATACCATTCACAAACAGTTACGAAGGAGAAAATACCTAAAAGGCTACTTGATTTTTTTATAGTTAGGCAAGACTACGAATGATTTGGTGACCAGTTAGGACCAGTCACCTCTCTTTACCCTATTTTCAGACTACCATGGGAACTGGGGTGACAACTACCAAAGAGGCATTTGTTTCCCATCTATCTTATGTCTGCTTACCTCTCTCTTGCCCGTTCAATTTCCTCTCTCAACATGGTTCCCAAATGCAGCTCTCACTCCCAAGTCAAAGTGTGAGTGTCATGCTGGGCGCTGGTGGCTCATGCCTGTAATCCTAGCTACTCAGGAGGCTGAGATCTGAGGATCGCAGTTCAAAGCCAGCCCGGGGAAGGGGAGACCATGAGACTCCTATCTCCAATAAAGCACCAGAAAACCGGAAGTGGCGCTGTAGCTTAAGTGGTAGAGCGCTTGCCTTGAGCTGAAGAGCTGAGGGACAGCGCCCAGGCCCAGAGTTCAAGCCCCACGACCCCCAAAACAAAAAAAGTGTGAGTGTCTAGGATGAGTAGCTCTGCTGTGGAAAGGTTTTGTGAGCTTTTATGGTCACAGAACAGATACAATTCATAAAGAAATACATTAATTAGATATATTCTTAAAGTCCATGGAGATAGCTACAATGGAACAATGGAATCTCTTTTAGTGTTCAGGAGTTTACCTGTTTGTAACAGAAAACATATGTACAAATGTCGGCAATGGATTGTTCATAATTGTCAAGCACTGGAAACTGTTAGAAAGATCAGTACCATGAATGTTGAGTAAGATAGTATCTTTACAGAATTTTACACAGGCATATAATGTAAATTTAAATCTTCGTAAAAATTTCATGAGTAATTGCTGAGCTTTGGTAATAAGAGTCAGTAGACATTTACTACATTTGATTAAATTTATATTCATATGAAAATGCAATGTACTGTTTTATCATTGCAAATAAAGAGGGTGAGCTTTTGTTTAAAAAGAAAGTACATCATCAAAACTTAACATAAGCATTATCTTTTAGGAAAGATAAATGTATTATCCATGCATTATTTTACATTTCTTGATATTAATATTTTCTTCAAGTGTACACTGTTTTTTCCTTTTCAGTAAAATAAGTGTAACATTTACTTGCTATATAATAATTGTCATGTAATTATATAGCCTTACAATATGTTTAAAATCTAAGTATGAATGTAGTATCAACTATAAAAATATACTGTCTATGAAAATGAAAAGGTTATTGTTAATAAAGAATGTGTTATTGAAATTATTTAATTGCTATTGGAAGCCAGTTTTATTTGAGAACTTTTGCATGTAACTAAAATAATATTTTAACTAGGTATAATCCTATTAATCTCAGGAGGCTGAGATCTGAGGATCTAGTTTTGAAGCCAGCCTGGATATGAAAGCCCGTGAAACTCCAATAAATTAATCTCCATTTAATGCCCCAAAGCCAGAAATAGAGATGTAACTTAAGTTGTAGAATGCTAGCCTTGAGCAAAAAAGCCTAGGGTCAGTGTTCAAGCCCCAGAACTGGAACACACACACACACACACACACACACACACACACACACACAAACCACATAAACTTTTTTAGGTGGGCTGTTCATTGCTTATTTATCAAATGCTATAAGACAACAGGGTTTATTACTCATACAGGGAAATAACCAATAACTTTCTGAGAACTGAATCTGCCAAATGAAATTTAAATAAATTCAGAAATAGACTTCATAGAAGAGTAACATTGATAGGTTATAAATGAAAAACAAGTGATTAAAACAGGACTAACATGTAAGAGATATTGTGAATAATACCTCTAATAAGAATACTAAATCCTGGAGTTGATGGCTGGCTCACAACTGTAATCCTAGTTTCTCAGGAGGATGAGATTAAGAGAATTTAAGGCAACGAGGGAAGAAAAATCTGTGAGATTCTTTTTCAATTAACCAGCAAAAAATTGGGATGGAAGTATGGCTCAACTGGTAGAACCTCAGCCTTGTCCAAATAAGTCCAGCAAGATTGTGAGGTCCTCAGCCAAGATGTAAGAAAGGTCTTTCATGTTAATTGCTACTATCTAAACATTCATTACAAAATGAGTGAAATTCACGTTTTTCTTACACATCTAAATAAAGCAACTTACTGGAGGAATAATAATAATAACAATAATAACATTTGAACCTAGAGTGTTACCTTTGAATATTTATCAAAATACTTTATATAAAAGCAGTACCAAAAAGGATAAATCAGGTGGCTTGATAACTTTTAAGTAGATAACTAGATAACTAGTTTAAAATTCTACTGCTAACTTGGTACATAGTATCAAAATCTAATTTGTGCTTCATGCTTTACTAAATGTTTAAAGGCATAATTTTATCTCCAAATAAAGGAATAAATAAAATAGAGCAGCAGAGGTATTTGTGTTAATCTACTCAATGAAACATGTTGCCAAAAAAAATGGAAAAGGAGTTTTAGGCAATTTATTACAAATACTTTTTCAAAATGTCATAATTTCCATTTTAAAATAAATAGTATAAACTTCAGGATACAGTCCATATTGAGTAGGATTCAAAACCTTTTTGCTTCCTAATAAACACAACTTTGGTTTACATTGATGACTCAGGTACATTTGTATTGTATGTCATTGTGTTTATGGACTCGTGACTCCCACGTGAAAGAGAATTTTAGTCATTTGCAGTTGATTAATTTTAGAGCAGAGTGCATTTGCTTCCTGTGCATTGTCAGTCTCATCTCTATTTGTTCTTTTTTGTCTTGTTCTCAGTCGATGCCAGTTGATTAAGAATATCTACCTTCCCAGAACTTTCCTGAGTGCGCCAGCTACTTCTTTGTTTCGGAGGCTGTAGATGAGGGGGTTGAGCATGGGTGTGAGAATGGTGTAGAAGATGGAGGTCACTTCATCGTGCTCAGCAGTGTGGTATGCTTTGGGAAGAAAATACTTGCTGATGGCTGTGCCATAGAAGAGAGACACCACAATCATATGAGAAGAACAGGTTGCCATGGCTTTTTTCTTCCCCAAGTTCGATCTTAACCCCACAACAGTGGAGAGGATTTTCCCATAGGAGGCCATGATGGCCAATATTGGAAGGAGGAGGAATACAATCCCACTGATGAAGAGACTGTTTTCATAAAGAGAAGTGTCAGTACAAACAAGTCTGAGGAGAGCTGAGATTTCACAAAAGAAGTGATGGATTTGCCTGGCAGAGCAGTAACGTAGGTTCATAGTGTATGTAACATGAATCAGGGCATTGAGCAGAGCACACGACCAGGTTCCTGTAACCATGGAAGCGGAGACTGTGGGGCGCATGAGCATTGAGTAATGGAGAGGGTGGCACACAGCCACGTAGCGGTCATAAGCCATGACTGCCAGGAGAAGGCACTCTGCTCCCATGAGTAACATGAAGAGGAAGAACTGAATTCCACAGCTAGTAAAAGAAATGTGGTTCCTCCCAGACAAGAAGTCAATGGCTATCTTGGGGACAAAAGCGGAGCTGTACAAGAGATCGATGAAGGAAAGCTGGCTGAGAAGAAAGTACATAGGCGTATGGAGGCGAGAGTCCAGACCAATGAGGAGGATCATCATCATGTTTCCTACAGTGGCCACCAGGAATCCAAGGAAGATGAGTGTGAAGAGGAGATTGGGCACTTGAGTATGGTGAAACAGTCCCAGAAGAATAAAATCTGTTCCAGTGGTCTGATTGCTCCATTTCTCCATTCCCTCATCTGATTCATTACCTTGGATAGAGAGTTAGATATCTATCTTGCATTATGTACTCAATGTCATTAAGACTCCACACTCATTCTGCAGTGTGTCAAATTCTCCCTCCTGCAGAGAGGTGTGTACCATGTGTCCTGATTACTTTTAACCCTGCCTTTAACACACAAACATGATTATCATTGAAATACTATTCATACTTAAGATGATTCACAAATCTAAATATAAGCAACCTTCAGGCTTTAGGTTGCAAATTTAATCTTGTTGAAAAATGCAATGATTCCAATAAATAGAATTTGATTGAAGAGCCGGGAGCTGGTGGCTCATGCCTATAATCCTAGCTACTCAGGAGGTTGAGAGCTGAAGATCGCAGTTCAAAGCCAGCCCAGGCAGAAAACTCTGTGAGACTCTTATCTCTAATTAACCACCAGAAAACTGGAAGTGGTGCTGTGGCTCAAAGTGGTAGAACATTAGCCTTGAGCTGAAGATCTCAGGGACAGAGCCCAGGCCCAGGCCCCACAATGGAGGGAGGGGGGAAAAATTTGATTAAAGACATAAGCACTCACATATATCTATCCACATATATCTAAATTAAAATATCAAACACATAAGCCTAAAACAATTCTGCAGGTTTGTTTAGTCCTGATTTACAAAAGCTAGAAGGGGAATAAATAAGATAATGACTATAAATTAACAAGCAAGTACCTGTTTTAAGTATACCAATCTGAAATGTGTTCAATATTTTATAGTATCATTTTGACTATATAGCAGGCTATCAAAGGAACATTTCTTTTCAAAAATGAGTCTCAGGAACAGCATGCTATTTATGCAGATTTTCTGAGTAAGTAAGAATATGGGACATGGTTGCATCTAGATTCAGCTAAATCCCATGCATTTTAACCTCCCCATATTATGTATATGGTCTTTAAAAGATAACTCTCTTAAACTATTCTCTATTAGGAAATTGAGAATGTGTGGAGTTGGGTTTACCTTTCTTATTTTTTTAAATATAAAAAGATAAGATCCTACAAAAAGAACAACAACAAACCCAAAAGGATCCTAGTATCACACAGACTGCTAGCAGGTCAGGTTCAGATTGTGACTACTTACTCAGATGAATGGTGAAGCTGTGAAGAATATGAAGGCCTCAGGAAATAGATCTCTAGGCTTAGTGATGACCATCCTGTCTCCCAGCATCTGTGATCTACAAACACTTAACCATTCCACACAGAGGCTTCTGTGCTACACGAAGCCATGAGCTGAGATTGGTTCCATTTGGTTACGTGCAGAAGTAACTGTTTAAGATGGTCCTCAAAGGCATGTCTTTAACACACGCGTATCTACATACTAAAGAAACTAAATTTCACACACCACCTATGATATTAGGTTTGAACCCAGAAAAGTGTGATTAAAGCAAATGCCAGCAGCAATCCACACTGAGATGCTTCTTGCATCTAGAAATCTGACATTGTATTATACAGTCCTACATGGAAAGTTTATCCTTTCTTCACAAGTTCAATCTATATGTCATGTGAATTCATAATCAAATAAATTATATTCATGTTACATAGTATAAATCTAGATGTTACCAATTTGAATTCCTCAACAGAAGCTTTTAAGCTACCAGATTGACAAAATGCTTTTCCTACCTCTTTAAACACCAGGATTTTTTTTTTTTTTGCTCCTATGCCCTCTGAGATTTGCACATTTGGAGAGACTGTAGACAGGCATTAAAATTGTGCAGGCTGGAGTTATGGCTAATTCTTTCCCACATTTTGACAAAGGATGCTAAGATCCCAAGAATTGGCAGTTTGTCCTGTTCATCTCCTTCAGAGAATAGCCTCATAATAAGGATATGGCCGTGATCGCACTTGTTGTTTTTACATTTCTATACAATATTACCTTAGCTCATATTCAAATAATTTTTACACATGTCCTTACATATGTAATTGAAAATTATTTACAGATCTGAGATTAGTTTGTGTTTCTTCTTTAATTCAATTTGATATAAATTTTAGAATTTTATAATCTGAAATGATAAAGATCCATCCAGGTTTATATCAAATGGTTTCCTTGTACATTTTAAGCACTAAGAATAAAAAGTTAAATGTTCATTCATTAATGTTTAGATACACCTTCTGGTCAATGGTATACTTTTCAACATCATAAGATATTATACAATTTGTGTAAGTAACAATTTAAGCCTATAAACATTTTCAAAAGTTAATTTTACTTTGAATATATGGAAGGAAGGAATAATTTTGTATGTAAATATAGTTAATAAATTTGCATTCACAATTTTCTTCTAATTATAACTTCCCTGGGTCATTTTCATCCCTCCTTATTAAATAGTATAGGAAGAATACTTGACATCAGTCATGTTGTAAATACATAAAATTTGTATTAAAAGACAGTTATTGATATCAGTTCCACTTATATTTAAAGTGACTTGAGCGTTGAATGAATTACTGTGTAACATCACTTCCAACTGTGTTGAAAAAGCACAGATGATAATATTGAATCAAGTAACTGCTCTTCTAGTCAGAAAAATGCTGTGGGGTCCTCACCATGGATAACATTCAATTAAACATTTAAAATCAGTTCTATATTCTAATACATTTTAAGTATAAATGGTTACCTGTTATTTTTCCTCTTCTTCTGAAGACATTATCAAAAATTTGTTTATGTAAAAGAAAAGATCAAGTTATTTAGAGATATTCTTTTTCCTGTGTTTTAGGACCTTCTCTTACCAATTAACTAAGCTTTAAATAGGCCAGAAACCTCCCTGGTATAGAAATTTGGGCCAAATCATCACCTACCTGCATAGTCATCAGGGGAAAGTATCTTGTTTGCCACTCTGCTCCCTTAGGTAGGCTGTAGCATAATTACTCTATTGTCCTTCAAATGCCCTAATTAAACATACCTCTACTCTGGAAATAAGTACCAAAAACATCAACCGGTCATTTAAATCATTTTATCATCCTATGCCTCTGAACAGACAAATATGCTTGTGGCAAAATCTCAGTTCCGAATTTTGCTCCTGTCAGTTTGAATTTAACAGAACTGGGTTGATTATCTGTATTTCTGGTTTTTATTCTATTTGCTGGGAATGCATTCCAGGGCACCCTTCCACTGACTTAACACTCCTAAGTAGCTTTTTATGCTTGTAGAAAAGTCAAATTTTATAAAGTACTCTTTGGTTCTCTGGTATATGTGTGTGTGTGTGTGTGTGTGTGTGTGTGTGTGTGTTTAAAGACATGGGCCTCAGGGCCTCAGACATGTTCATTCCCACTTGAGCCATACCTCCAGATGCTTTTGCATTGCCCATTTCTAAGGGAGGATCTTCTTTAATGTCTGGGTCGGCCTACATTCCTCTTTTTTCGGACTTCCCTGTGTCACTAGGGATGACAGATGTACTAAATCACTTTGCTTCTCCCATAGGTGGAATAATGGGTACATGGCCTCAACCCTACCATTAGTTGACAAATCTTGCAAACTTCATATAGAAAACTGAGAAGGTATTGACATGAATATTGTGGAGTTTAGTTAGTATAAAGTAAATTGATTATTGAAAATTTCCTGGGACAGTGAGCCATGCTTGGGTGATGCTACAAGTTTATACTTGATATTTTGAATCATACGAATAAGTATGATGAAATGAATAACTTCATCCTATTTTATCTGCTGGTGTCATCAAACCTATAAGTTAAAGACTTACATGTGGGTGAACATTTTAAAAATTTAATTTATTTTAAAAACTAATATGAGACTTCATTTTCACATTTTAGTTTTCTCGTATGTTTCAATTTTCTTGTTCTTTTTAAATCTGCAATACATGTTTGTACCCTTAACTTGTACACTTAAATTGCACACTTAGTGTTTGTACACTTATTAACTGTGAAATTTTCTTCATTCAATTTCATTGTTTAATTTGATCTACACATGGTATGAGGTGTTTTTCTATATGTGTAATTTTGGTCAGGGAGTTACCTTGATCTGGGGAATGAAATGCATATCTGGGTATGGAATTTGGGGGGAGGAATTGGGTAGCACAAGGTTAGTTGAGGTCACGAGAGCACAAAGTGATGATATTAGGGCGTGCTGGTTTTTAGGGTATGTGTGGGACAAATACATTTTGCAAGTTTATATGTGTATAATATGCAAAGCTCTGGTTATAATTCACTGATTATTCTCTGAAATAACAGGCAGAGCTCCAGGTATGTGCCTTCCACATTTAGAAGATAATGAATTTCCATATCAATCATTTCTAATTTTATTATCTTATGCTTGCACTTTGTAAGTAAGCAAGCTACCACTTGCGTCATGCCTTCCAAACACGTGTTTTGGCGGGGGGGGGGGTGATAGTTTGAATTCAAGGCCTAATTCTTTTTTTTTTTTTTGTAGTAGTAGTAGAATGTAATTTTTTTTGTGAACATACTGTACAGAGGGGTTACAATTACATGGGCAAGATAATGAGTACATTTCTTATCAAGCATTGCAGCCTCCTCCTTTGTTAGCCTTCCCCCCCCCCCCCCACCCAATCCTCCCCCCCCCCACCAAAGTTGTAAAGTTCGTTTTCGACATGACAGCTTGTACTTCTCATTGTTGCAATGGGTCCACCTGTATCCTTAAACGACTTGTTTTTCCCCCTCTCCTCTACAAATTATACCGACATCAAATATAGTGAAAGCAAGGGTTATACTGTGGGGAAGGGACATACAAAACAACAAAGAAATAATCTTATAAATGCGTTACAAACAAATGCATGAAAGAAAAATACCTTTAAATACATATCTAAGGGTTCAAGGCCTTATTCTTACCAGACAAATTCTTTACCACTTGTGCTGTATCTCTAGGCTATTTTTTCCTTTTTCTGTTTGCTTTAGTTATTTTTTGAATGTATTTTGACTGAACCATAATCTGCCCATAGTTATGTTTCCCATGTAGCTGGGATGACACATGAGCTACCATGCCCAGGTTATTTAGATGAGGTGGAGTATTCTGAATATATTTAGAATTCTGGTTATTCTGAATTTGCCTGGGATGGCCTTGACCACAATGGTCCTCTTCTCTACTTTGTGAAAGGATGAACCACTTACCTTTCTGATTACTATATTTGGTTGTCCATAGATTACCAGTGCACCCGATGGGCCAGTACATACCTCCCCAAAGTGTGAGGCAGAAGGATTACGAGGGGTGGAGAGGGGAAGGGATGGTATGGGAAAACAAAGGAGGAGGCAACAATGCTTGATAGGAAGTGTACTCACCATCTTGCCCATGTAATTGTAACCCCTCTGTATGGTATTTTCACAATAATAATAATTTAAAAGAAAAGATTGGACTTGAACTCATAGTGAGAGCCTGTAGTGAAATCCAGTCTCAAAAATCTGGAAGTGGTGGATAGATCAGTGATAAAGGAACAAGACCCTGGATTTGATCTCAAGTACTAGGTGGGAGGGGGGAAGAGAATGGGAAGAGAGATAGAGAGAGAGAAAGAGACAGAGAAACAGAGAGATAGAGACAGAGACAGAGAGACAGAGAGGCAGAGGGGAGGGGGAAGGAGAGGGAGAGGGAGAAGGAGAGGAAGAGGGAGAGGGAGAGGGAGAGGGAGAGAGAAATATAAAGGAAACTGGTGTCAAAGTTCTGATAAAATTTGAGACACCTTGGCCTGAATATCAGACAGTTTCTTTTCTTTTTTTAATTGTGAAAATACTGTACAGAGGGGTTACAATTACATGGGCAAGATAGTGAGTACATTTCTTATCAAGCATTGTAGCCTCCTCCTTTGTTTCCCCTTCCCATCCCCCCCTGTCCCACCGAACAGAAGTTTTATTACAACTTCATTTAGGAAAACAGTGGTGTGTCAGGATACAACTAAGTATGAGTACTTAGTGGCCTAACAATCCTGCTGTTCCCCTTCATGGCCGTTCTAGCTTCCTATGCACCTGTACTTGTTTTTGTGTTCCAGATGCGCTCAGGTACAGACAAAAGCTCTTTCCACTTGTTCCTCATGGTGGCAAGCATGTTCTAGGCAACTGGTCTCTCTACCTACACTCAGCCACACACCTTGCTTTCCCTTTCACTGGATAAGTTAGTAGCAGTGTTTTACGCCATTGTCACCCCTCTTCTGAGCCTGAGAAATAAGGAGGTTCCCTGAGGGTTCCAGAGGAAACAGTTGGAGTGATGGATATTTGGTATAAAATTTTTGACTGACGATTCATTTAAGAGTTTATTCCTGAGAACACCTGGGAAGATGTAAACACAGACGTTCTATTTAGAAGCCTGAAAAACGTATTAAATATATTTAATTTACAAATCAATACTAAACTATCTCATCAGCTGAATGTTCCCACAGTAATAATATTTTGAAATGACTTTTAAATACTCTGAACTGCATTCTAGAGAGAGACTTACTTTGTTTTGAAGAGAAGGAGAATTAAAGCCAGGGGATAATGGTCGGAGATCAAATAATAACATCAGGTTTTGAAATACATGTCTGAGAAAATTTAGTCTTTTAGCAGTTATTTATTTTTTAAGGTTCAAGAACATGATCAGGATCTCTGGCTATAGGGCTTGTACATCACGTCCTGTTGAGGAATTACATTTTTAGAGAAAAGAAGTCTCTGACAAAATGTAGTTGCACCAGAGATTTTAAAATTTGAGCTTACAAAAGCCTTATTAATGACCTCTTGTATATAAGCAACATATAAATCTTCTCATACAAATTAGTTTTTTTGCTTTGTTTTGTTTTTAATTATGAAAATACCGTATAGAGGGGTTACAATTACATGAGCAAGGTAATGAGTACATTTCTTATCAAGCATTGTTGCCTCCTCCTTTGTTTCCTCTTCCCATCCCTTCCCATCCTCCTCAACCCCAGGCCAAAGTTGTAAAGTTCGTTTTTATAGGAATACAGGTGGACCCATTGCAATAAATTAGTTTTTTTTTAACCAACCATTGTGTTGGCTTAGAAAGTTTCTAATTTGTCTCAATAGTTAAAACTAATCATAATCCTTAAATTGGTATAAGATGATGTTATAATAGAAATAAAAATATAACATATGCTACTATTAATTATTCCTGTTTGCAGATAATATGATCCTAGACTGACAGGACCCAAAAAATTCCAGCTCTAGAACTTGTAGATCTGATAAACACTTTGATGGCATAGCAGAATACAAAATTAACATACAGATTTAGGGGCTTTCTATCCATCAGGAGTGAATAGGATGAGAATGAAATCAGGTGAACAATTAAATTCACAATAGCCTGAAAAATAATATAACTATGAATAAATTTCATCAAGGAGTTAAGAATAGCTACAATTACAGCTATAAATCCCTTCAAAAAATTTGAAGTGGACATCAGAAGATGGATATACTTGCTTCTTTTAAAAATTGGCACAACAAATGTTGTGAAAATTGTTATACTTCAAAAGTAATCTATATATTTAATGTAATATCCATTACAATCCTGGTGATGGAAAAAAAAAGAAGAGGAGCTGGGAAGGTGGCTCAGTGGTAGAGCGCTTGCCTTGCATTCCTGAGGCCCTGGGTTTGATTCCTTAGCACCACATAAGCAAAAAAGAAAAAAAAGCCGGAAGTGGTATTGTGGCTCAAGTGGTAGAGCACTAGCCTTGAGCTGAAGAGCTGAGGGACAGCGCCCAGGCCCAGAGTTCAGCCCCACGACCGGACCCCCCCCCCAAAAAAAAGAAAAAAGAAAAAAGAAAAAAAAAGAAGAAAAAAAACCCTAAAATCTGTATGGAAGCACAGAAACCCCCAAATCACCAAAGAAATCCTGAGCAAAAGAAGTAATGCTGGACAAATTGGTACCCGACTTCAAGTTTTATTCCAGACTCATAGAAACCTAAACATTCTGATGGTAGCACAACAAAAAAATGTATAACCATGGAATAGAATAGAGACCTAGAGATAAATTCATGAACTATAGCTCTCTGTTGTTTGACAAAGTAGCATAGAACTTGTTTGGAGAAAAGGTAGCCCTTTCAACTGATGACACTGGAAAAATAGTATGTCATATACAAAAAATCTGAAACTAGATTTCTATGTCTCATCCTATACTAATAGCAATTTTAACAAGGCCAAAGACCTTAATGTAAGACTTACAATTTTGAAACTATTGCAGGAAATAGTAAGAAAACATTGTAATAAGAGGTAACTTTCTAAATAGAACCAAGATAGCTCAGTAAATAAGAGCATTTTTGACAAGTAGAGTTTCATGGATTTATGAAAATTTCTGTACAGCAAAAGGAATAGTCACTAAGATTCAGAGACAGCCTATAGAATGGGAGAAAGTCTTCACCAGCTATACATCTTACAAGTACTTAATAACTAGAATATACATGGATATAAAAAAGTTAAACTAGGGGGCTGGGAAGGTGGTTCAGTGGTAGAGTGCTTGCCTTGCATGCCTGAGGCCCTGGGTTCGATTCCTCAGAACCACATAAGCAAAAAGAAAAAAACCATAAGTGGTGCTGTGGCTCAAGTGGTAGAGCGCTAGCCTTGAGCTGAAGAGCTGAGGGACAGTGCCCAGGCCCAGAGTTCAAGCCCCACAACCAGACCCCCCCCCAAAAAAAAGTTAAACTTCCAGCTGGGCACTATTGGCTCATGCATATAATCCTGCCTACTCAGGTTTGAGATCTGTGAATCACACTTTGAAGCCAGCCCAGACAGGAAATATGCTGAAGACTTTTAGATCCAATTAACCAGAAAAAAAGCTGAAAGTGGAGCTTTAGCTCAGTGATAGAGTATCAGCCATGAGCAAAAAAGCTAAGGTACACTCCTAGATCTTGAGTTCAAATCCTATTACCAGCACAAAAATGAAACAAACAAAAGTTAATACTAAAGTATCACAACCAAATGGAAATATGCAAGTGAAACTTTTTGAAAGAAGTACAAGTGTTTAAAAATGCAGGAAGAAATACGCAATTTCTGGCCATAAAGGAAATGCAAATCACCCATTAATGAAATTTGGTCTTAATCCAATTGGAATGCTCATCACCAAGAATATGAATATCAACAAATTCTTGTGAGGATTCAGAAATAAAAAGACCTATATACAACTTGAAATGTAAAATGGTGCAAGTAGTATAGTTGTCAGTATGAAATTTCCTCAAAAATTTATAATAAAACTATCTTATGCTTTAGTTATGGCGGTTCAGGGCAGGAAAGTCCGTGAGACTCTTTTCTCTAATAAACCACCAGAAAAAACTGGAAGTGGTGCTGTGGCTCAAATGGTAGAGCACTAGCCTTGAGCTGAAGAGCTGAGGGACAAAGCCCAGGCCCAGAGTTCAAGCCCACTACCAAAAAAAAAAAAAAGATACCATAGAGGTATGTGTATACCCACATTCATTGTAGCAATATTCTTAATAGCTAAACTAACTAAATAGCCCAAATGGTCTACAATTAATGAATAGATGAATAAAATGTGATGCATATACACAATGGAATATTATTCAACCATGAAAAGAATGACATTACTTTATTTCCAGAATGGTTAGTACTATACATCAATATGGCAAGTGAAGTAAGCTAAGTTCCAAGGGACAAAGGTCTCATCTTTTCTTCCCTATGTGAATGCTAGACTTAAAATACATACACATACATATATAATAGCTTTTATAGGAACATACACACAGTGTTTAATAGTCAGATTCTTTGAAGAATATAGAGCAACCAACAGAAAGGGTATGTAAGAGAATAAATAATACTGAAATGTGCTCCTGAACAAAGGTAACAAAACAAACTCAGAATTAAAATGGAATTTGAGTGCAGTGGAATGTGAAAGTAAGGCGTCAAATCTGATTAAAATACTGGAAGTTTGACATACTATGTTGAGTCCTTTTTGAACAATTAATGTACAGTTAAAAATTAATGACAGTAACATAAAACAGGCCTAGTCCAAGGTGGGGGTACTGGGCAGAGCAGGGTGGTTAAAATGATAGAATCAAAGAGGGTGAAGAAGGTTAAAACACTTCATAAATATGTGTTAAAATGAAACAACAATTGTTGAGATTGATTTTAGGGAGTAGGACGATATAATGTGGGGGTATAATGGAGAGGGAGTCTGTTGGTGGTACATTGTATACATATTTGGATTTTTCCAAATGAAACCCTTTATACAAATGAGTCTAATTAAAACATAAAAAAAGAAGTTCACAGGACTCAGCCAAGAGAAATAAAAAGAAATTCTCTTTTTGGGGGGAGGGGAGGAGTACAAAAACTAGTTCTAACAAAAGTATCTTATCTCTTTAATAAAGTGTGTTCAATTGTGGACTAGAGACCAAATTTTCCATCAGGATTCTGAAAGGAAAAGTATGAGGTCCTGCCTTCATTAATTAATCAGCCTGCTTAAGTTACAGCATTAAAATAGTATTTCTATGAGATGAGAAAATATGACAACCTATTTGCTTAAATTCTATTTTTTATTTTCCACATTTTCTGTTGAATTTTGAGGGGGATTAATGGGACCTGACCTCAGTTACAGCCTCATGTTTTGCTTGGCTTTTCAATCATGATCGTGCTCTATCACTTGAATTAGGACTTCACTGGCTTTTTGCTGGTTAATTATAGACAGAGTGTCTCAGATTTGTTTCCCAGAGCCGAGTTGAGCCTTAATCTTCAGGTTGTGCCCTCCTGTTTATGTAGGATTAGAGGCAGAGAAACTGACATCTGGCTACTCATTATTCTTTAGTATATTTTTTGCAAGTATTTTAAATGAAAAAAGTCTTTGAAAAATAAGATACCTCTCTGAAAAAGAGGCTATATATGTTTCCATGGAAACTTTTTAAATCTATACTATAAGATACCTGACAATATATGTGTCTATTAACCTAGAGGGGAAAATGTATACATTTAAGGCCAAGCTTTGTTCTTTCAAAGCCATGGATTAGTAGAGGCCAGAAAATTTATTCACAATATAAATCATTTACTTATCAAGTAGGTATTTGGTCAACTAATGACTTAAGTGAATCAGAATTCCTTTGGCAATTTTACATACATCTTCTTGAAAAGGAAAAGATAAAATTTGGAGGTACATGTTTATTGTATAATTTTGTAGTATGAATTCCTGATTGTATGTTAGTATCCTTCATCTAGATCAGTTTTGGACAGGATACTCTATGTAGGTACTACTTACATGATGCCAACAAAATGCTGTGATAAACGTAGTTGTGCTGGTAGCTTTAGTATGGCCTTGTTTGTGATCGTTTGGGTAAATGCTCAAAAATGGGATTGCTGGGTCATAGGAGAGCTCTACGTGTAGCCTTTGAGGAACCTCCATTCTGTTTTCCAGAGTGGTTGAAGAAGTTTACACTCCCACGAACAGTTAAGTA
>NW_012267243.1:866881-883475 GCF_000151885.1 Dipodomys ordii
GCATTATCCTGCCCATGCAATTGTAACCCCTCTGTACAGTTTGTTCACAAATAAAATAAAATAAAATTTAAAAAAAAACAACAAAAAAAAGAATACATTTCTTATCAAGAATTGTAGCCTCCTCCTTTGTTCTTGATTATAGCCTTTCTAACTTGGGTGAGGTAGAATTTCAATGTTCTTTTGATTTTCATTTCTTTTATGACCAGAGAAGTTGAGCATTTCTTCATGTGTCTATTGATTAAAAACAATTATACTTGCCAACTAATAACTTTTAATCACATGCTTAAAGTATGTAATGGGATGTTTTAATATCAAGACCATTACCATGTCACATTTTCCTCATGGTAAAATCATTCAAAATCCTCTTGTGGATGTTTGGAGTAGGCATTGTGACATTATTAGCTGTAGTTATTTTCATCTTATTTGAACTAGAGCACCACCATTATTATTACCTAACTAAAACTTCATACCCTGCCCCAACATCTCTCCTTCTCCTCCCTCTCACCCCATACTCCATGCCTCATAGCTACAATTTTTGTTTCTATTTCTATGATTTGGTGATTGTAGCTTTCACATCATGGAGAGATCATTTTGTTTCATCTTCTCTTTCTGTTTTATTTCACTTAATACATAGTGAGTTTGATTAAAACATTGTGTATAGACTTATGAAATGTTACAGTGAAACCCCTTGGAACAATAGCATGCACTTTCATTTGACAGGAAATTTAAACAGGTAAATTCTGTGTTGCAATAGTTGGCAGGATGTTCAACAACTTAGAGTGAAGGAGGATGAATATGGTAAAAATATTTTGAGAACATGTAACAAAGAATATTATTGTGATTGGTTTGAGATGTAGGCAGGGCAATGAAGAACTGTTATTTTTAGTGTAGAGTTGATCGAGTTATACTGTTGTGTACGTATATATAGACCTCACAGAATGAAATTCTATTTTACACCTAATTGTACTGGTAAAACTGAGGGAAACCCCATATATTGAAAGTATCTGTCCAAGGAGAGAGAAATTAAATGAACTAAAAATCCTGGTTAAATTTAAATATTATCTCTTTGAATAGAGTATATTTAATTGTGGCCTGGAGACCTAATTTTCCCAGAAGGATTCAGAAATAAAGATTGAGGTCCACCTTCATTAGACAGTGAGCCCATTTTAATTAAGCCACTAATGCAGTATTGTGCAAGATGAGGAAAATGATAACATTTCTGTTTAAATTCTATTTTCCATTGAATATTTTAAAGGGGTGTAGTTCAGTTTTGTTGTCTGAGGCAAGATGCAAAAATCTTACAACTTAATAGTGTGATAGCAGTATTATACATGTTTCAGATTAGAAATACAGGAAGTTTAATTTTGATTTCATTTGCAGAAGTCTGATCCTCAATTGGTTTAGAATATGTTATTATACTTTTTTATCTAATGATATAAATAATCAACATACATTATAATTTTATTTAAAGTCAATCAAAGGATTGTTGTGACTTTATAATTCCTCCTTCTTAGCACCTTGTCAGTGAATCCTTTTGTATTTAGTTCTGGACAATAATTTCATATTTTCTTAGTAATTATTTGTGTGTAGCGTATTTGTAAATCTGAAAAATGTATTATCTGTGTACAAAAAAAGCAGTAATTGAAATTATTTCTAAAGTCCTTGTTTTATAAAATCACAGAAAACCAATTTGTCCAGTACATAGAATGAATTCTGCACATTCAAAGCCACTTCTTATTGCTTTGACAGCATGGCTTGGTCAAGGACAGAATATTCAATCAAGGTACAGTCACTTAAATATCAAATCACTGTTTGGTGAACTAACGGCAGAAGTAAAATAAGAATTCCCTTTTCAATTTTACTGTAAATGTTCTTGAAATAATGAAACTAAGTAGACTCATTGTTTAAAGGTATGACTTTGTTGTGTAATTTTGTAGAGTGAATTGATTATTTTGTGTATACTTGCTTTGGATATACATTTTGGGCTAAATGTACTGTTCAAGTATTGGACATCTCAAGCTGCTGGACAAATGGCTAGCCAAAATGTTCAAGTGGGATAGGAATGGATATGTTAGTTCAGTTCGTATCCTACCTGAGAGGGAAGTGTCCTTCAGATGGCTGAATTCCTTAACATGGTGTATGCACATCTCTTTCTTCAATATTAAGCCTTGAATATTATAGTCACCCTAAATTACATTCTATAATATCCTTCAAATAACAAAAGTTTAGAAATTATATAAAACATATTAAAAATAATAAAAATTTCATGTCCTTGGATCAAACTAAATTATCCGACATTTCTCTGGTACCTACATAGAAAGCATTAATACTTGCTTTAAAAAACAATGTTTTGCTGTCTGATGATTCTAATGACAATAAATCTATATCCTTGACTTCTTGATCTTCAAATTTCTTTTTTTCTATCACCAAATCATTTTATGGCAAAGATGTGTGTGTGTGTGTGTGTGTGTGTGTGTGTGTGTTTCCTGGGTCTTGAATTCAGGCCTAGGAACTGTCCTTGAACTGTCCTTGAGATTTTGTGATTAAGGCTAGAGCTTTACCACTTGAGCCACAGATTCAATTCCTTTTTGTTTGTTTGTTTTTGAGGGTTTTTTTGTGTGTTTAATTAAAGATAAATTAATTGGAATTTCCTGCCTATGCTAGCTTTGAATCTCAATGCTTAGATCTTAGCTACCAGAGTAGTTAGATTTACAAGCTTGAGATGGAGTTGTCAGAAATAGTAAGGATTTTTAATTAAAACAAAATTCAAAATTCAAGGTGACCATGAAGTGGAATGACATAAGAATATTTCTGGATCATGTTGGAATCTCAAGAAGGTAAAGTGAGGCTAATTTCTTATTTCATAAATTGTCTTAAGAAAAAATGTATGGCTCTCTATTTCTGGGTTTAAACAATGCACTCTTTTCCAAACCTATAGAAAGCAGAAAAAATAATGTTATATTGCTGCTTTTCTCTTTGCAAAAAGTCTTGGGTTTGGTTGTGTCACATAGTTTAAATGGACATTACTTTATTTTACTGAATTCATACTGCCAATCTAAGCCACTCCATAATGAGCTGGAAGCAATATTATATGCTTTTCAAACTAGAAATTGGAATGTTTTTAATGTAATGGTGAATTTCTGAATGTACTTGAAGTATTATGTTTATTATTACTATTATCTTCATTTCTGTGGTACACAGTGACAATTTTATCTATGCATAAAGTGTATTATGTTTAAATGAAGTAATTAACATATTTTCCTTTGATTTCAAATGAATCTTTTATTCAAAATCTTACCTAAGCAAAAATTACTTTGGACATTGAGTGAGGAGGATGGAGGTGATTCATTAGGAGTAATGAGATTCCAACCATTTACTTCTTAGCACATTTCTCTCCTTTATCAGGTAAGTTATCTCCATCTATAGTTCGTTGTATTTCATGTGACCTAAAATGAAATTCTTCCATACCTCAAAGAGAGTTGAATACCAATCCTTGTAACTTCTGTTAACCAGGTGACAGTGTTTTATAATTAGCGGTGACAGGAAAATTGACTAAATAACTTCCAGTATACTGAGAGCAGAAGTTAAAAATTTTGCCCCTATTAAATGGAATGAAGAGAATGACATATGCATCTTTACAAACACAGGAGGGGAATTTGATCTCCACCATGCATACTCACAGAATGAAGTTACACATAATGCTTCAATTATGATAATCTCT
Organism: Dipodomys ordii; assembly: GCF_000151885.1. NCBI lineage: Eukaryota > Metazoa > Chordata > Mammalia > Rodentia > Heteromyidae > Dipodomys > Dipodomys ordii. Next base: position 870,603 of record NW_012267243.1, read on the forward strand.
AATACCCTGACATACCGAAAGCTGAAATTCTGTTAGCGCAACAACAGATTTTTTTAAAAACTCAATTTAAACCGTGGTCCTGGTGGCTCATGCCTAAAGATCCTACTCAGGAGACTTAAATATAAGGATCATGGTTCAAAGTCAGCCCAGGCAGAGAAGTACGTGAGACTTTTATCTTTAACAAACTACTCAGAAAAAAATCTTGCAGTGTAGTTGTGGTTCAACTGATGGAGAGCTAGTCTTGAGCACAAAGAGGCTCAAGGACAGTGCCTAGGCCCACAGTTCATGCTCCAGGAGTGGCAAAAACTGAAAAAAATCAATCTAATAGCCCATAAATGTAGTGTTGCATGTATAATTTTACTTCATTGAGGAAAAAACTCTTTTCCAGAGGTGAATGAATTGTTCAATTTTTACAGAACTAAGGATATATGTAAGCACAGGACAAAAAAATGTTTCTTATTGTTTCTCTTAAGTGTTTAAAAATATCACCATATGATGTATTTTACTGAATAATATATTTTATGAATAATGCTTTTTAATTGATTATATGTGCTTGTATTTTGTACAAATGAGCTGTCAATTTTCACTTTGTTTCTTTTTATATTTTTTGTGTTGGTCCTGGAGCTTGATCTCAGGGTCTGAGGTGCTGTCCCTGAGTGTTTTATTCAAGGTTGGCCACAATGTCACCTCTGGCGTTTTAGTGGTTATTTGTAGATAAAAGTTTCTTGAGCTGTCCTGGCTTTGAACTGTGATCCTCAGGTCTCAACCTTCTAAGTAGCTACAATTACAAGAGTAAGCAACTGGTTTCTGGCTACATGCTGAGAATATGATTTTTATATATTTGGACAAATGATGTTTTAATCTTCTTTTCACTTTTTTTTAACACTTTGTCTATCATTCCAAATTCCTCTAGGAAAACATCTCTTATTTTACAGTTGGTAGTAACATGTAAATCAGTATACACCTATAACTATTCAAAATATATTACCAATTGTGAAACTCATATTCCAAAAGTTATTAACATAATAAAAGATTTTAATCAATTTTGTACTTCAAGCGATATCTGTATCTCTCAGCTCTTTTAATATTTTTATTTACAGATTATGTTTTATTCTGAGATACATAATATTGAATTATGTTGTATTTTCATTAATTACTTAAGATGTGCTGTCTGATGAAATTTAGTCTATTTAGTGGTGTGTTATAATTTCTATTGAATACATTTTTTTTTTGGTCCAGTCATAGGGCCTGAACTCTGGGCCTGGGCGCTGTCCCTCAGCTCTTCAGCTCAAGGCTAGCACTCTACCACTTAAGCCACAGTGCCGTGTCCGGTTTTTTTCTTATGTGGTACTGAGGAATCGAATCCAGGGCCTCAGGCATGCAAGGCAAGCGCTCTACCACTGAGCCACCTTCCCAGCCCTTTATTGAATACATTTTAAAACCCATTATTTGATTTTATTAGAAGTGTGATAAAATATGACTCAAATACCATTGCATGATGGTAATGTAAAAATAATCTAGACTATTATGAAACAATAAACTGTATGAAGAATTTGTCTAGATTTTCATAATTCTAAATCATGTAACTAGAATAGTAATTACATTGAAAATTTCTTTCTCAGTTTTCAAATTTTTAAAAAGAATATAATTTTTAGTCTTATATAAGAATTTAATTTTCCTTTTTACCTCAAGAATAATCACTGTACTTTGTAAACACTGAAAGAATTTAGGACTGCTTTAGGCAATTTTAGCAAGTATATTTTAATTAGGAAGACTTTATGCATTACAGAAATCTATACATCAGACCTCCTTTAAATTCATAGCCTTCATTTATAATTTCTTGGCATGCTACACCTGTCAAAAATATTTGCTTGCACATTATTGTTTATCTTCCACGTCATAATTTCTTCTCCAAATTTACAATTGCAAACTCAATTACTGAAAGAAATTCATGTTATTTCAGAAAAGCTGTGTTTTATTACCTTTCTACAAATATCATTATGTCTTTAATACTTATTTATAATCAATATAATTACAGATTGAGAAATTAGTAAAGAATTGTTCAAATTAAACTGGGTTTGACTATCAGTGTTATGCTACACAGCCTCCATATATGAATACACTGAGCAAAAGTTTACATAAAAAGACAGGAATCAAGCTGAGCATTAGTGTCTTAGGCCTGTAATCCTAACTACTCAGGATGCTGAGGTCTGAGGATCTCAGTTCAAAGCTAGCCTGGAAAGGGAAGGTCAGGAGATGATATCTCCAATTAGCCAGTAGAGAAGCAGAAATGGCACTGTTGCTCAATGTGGAAGAGGACTAGCCTCGAGCAAAAAAGCTCAGGGATATTGTTCAGGTGCTGAGTTCAAGAACCATGACTGACAAAAAAAAAAAAAAGCTCCACTCTGAAATTGTAAAACATCTAAAAAAGGGAATGAACTTTACATACCATATGAAGACATTATTTTTATTAACTCTTAAATAGTTGCAAAAAGGAGTTGCATTTAACAAAACACACAATGAATACAATATATCTTGGTCAATATCACTCCTTTTTAAATTTATTTAAATGTTTATATGCTAAATCTACCTTTCACATGAAAACATGAATCCTTCATAAAGACCTTATTTTTATTTCATATTTAAGCTGTGCTACTAGGAAAACCGCTTTGTATTAAAGATACTTTTGTGAATTATAATCTGTAATTAAAAGTTTTATGAAAAGCACTTGAAGATATTGAATACAATGTGCCATGGAGAATAATAAGCTAACTTCACTACATGCTCAGCATGCCTAAAATGCAAATTTGGAGACATCATATAGTTTGATGTCAATATGTATAATTATTACTGGGTATTTAAACGTTTGAAAGAAATTAGACTATTTTTGTCAGATATAACTTAAGTACAATGAATGTGAAAGAAATACAGCCATGTAATCTACTCTTGAATATGTCATTCTTAATAGATATAGTGTTCTCTCACAAAAGATATCAACATTAGTACTAGCCTTTACCTCTGCTTGTATATTTCAATTTAGGCCATGGAAACTGGAAATTGCAGTACAGAGATGGATTTTATACTTGTTGGTCTTTTCCAATATGGACACATGAATAGTTTTCTATTTGCTGTCATCGCCATCCTCTTCTCTGTGGCTCTGGTGGGAAATATCACACTGATCCACCTCATTCGAGTGGACTCCAAACTCCACACTCCTATGTACTTTCTCCTCAGCCAGCTCTCCACCATCGACATGATGTACATCTCCACCACTGTACCCAAGATGGCAGCTAACTTTCTCTCCAATACCAAGACAGTTTCATTTGTGGGCTGTGAGATTCAAGCCTTTGTGTTCCTCAGCCTTGGAGCCTCTGAGGCCCTTCTTCTGGGTTTCATGTCTTATGATAGATACATAGCCATCTGTCATCCTTTGCGGTATCCTGTGCTCATGAGCTGGAGGATCTGTTGGTTCATGGTCACCTGTGCATGGAGCAGCAGTTCTATCAATGCTTTAGTGCACACAGTCTATGTGTTTCAGCTTCCATTCTGCAGATCCAGAGTCATTAATCACTTCTTTTGTGAAGTTCCTTCTATTCTGCCATTAGTGTGTCAGGACACATCCCAGTATGAGTACACAGTTCTCTTGAGTGGCCTAATAATTTTGCTGTTCCCTTTCATGGCCATTCTAGCTTCCTATGCTCGGGTACTTGTTGTTGTGTTCCAGATGCGCTCAGGTAAAGGACAGACAAAAGCTCTTTCCACTTGTTCCTCCCATCTCATTGTGGCAAGCATGTTCTATGTAACTACTCTGTCTACCTACACCCAGCCACACAGGTTACATTCCCCTTCCCGGGACAAGGTGGTGGCAGTGTTTTACTCCATCGTCACTCCTCTTCTGAACCCGTTTATCTATAGCTTGAGAAATAAGGAGGTTCTGGGAGCCATGAAGAGACAATTAGACTCACACACATTAGTATAGAATTATGGTCTTAAGAATCTCTCATTGATCAGGAATTCACAAAAGAGGTTTTCCTGAAGACTCCCTGGGAAAATGTAAAGACAGACATTTGGAATAGAAACCTGAGAATATGTTTACAAATCTTCTTGTGAAGAAATACTAGGCTGCTTTGTCACGTGAATCCTATCTTTTTGGATACCTTCAGTGTATACTGTAAGAATTAAAATCTACTCAAACATTTACCATGAATGCACTTCATCCCTTAAAGAGAAAAATGTAGATTTCTCATTTTGACTTTAAGTCAACGAATTGTTTAGCAATTCAACTTTCATACCGTTTTAATCAATGTTTATATAAGAATAAACAAAAATAAATTTTCAGAAATCTGTTTAAACTTTGTAAATAATAATACTCAGAAGCAATACAGGATATGTTGAAGGAGTCTCATAAAATTAAATATTTCTTGTGAAGCCTATTGTTTTTTTGTATTGTAATGTTTTTATTTTTGAAAATTTATCAAATGTATTTTAAAGGGCACTTGCATAACCAATTGACTATAAAACTTCAACATAACCTCTTCCCCCCTTTATTTTGGTAGAATGTTGTACTTATAACTTTTAAATTGGCAAATATGCAATTATATATAAATATGTATAATGTATATATAATAATGTAAATATGATGCCTTTGAATCATGCATACATTAAAAATTGTTTCTATTAAGCAAATAAACATAAACCACCACACATAATTTTCTTTTGTGATGAGAACATTAATACTCTCTATTAATTTTTACATGTAAAATATATTATTATATCACTAAATTTTACAATAGATACCTTGACTCTTGTCTTATAAATTTTACATCTTTTGACCATATCATCAAAACCTGTCCCAGCTCATAACATTAATCAACATTGTAGTCTGTTTCTTACATTTAACAACCAAATGGTTGAAGCCTTTGGTTTAATTAGGTATGAGTTCCTAATTTAATATTATGTTTTGAACCATTTGTTTTTATGTTAAATTTGGCAGTGTTTACAAGGAAGAAAAATACAAATTTAAATTGTAAGAAATAAAATAAAATAAGAAAAATAAAAAAGTCTTCAAGGAATATAATATGTTCCTCAGAAACTTCTTCAAAATTTATTATCTAGAATGGAGACCACTAACCAAACATATGGCCTTTTGGTTTAATGGGCAGATGACTTTTTCAGACTTGGTTTCAGTGTTTTAAACATTTTCTTTTTGTTTTAAAGGGATTTATTTTTTAAGCATTACTACTTTTTATTCTCTACAGAACTGGGTTTTTTTAGTTCTTTTTTTATTGTAAAGATGATGTACAAAGGGGTTACATTTACGTGAGTAAGATAATGACTCTATTTCCTATGGAGCATTGTTACCTCCTCCTTTGTTTTTCCCCTACCATCCCACCCCTCCTCACCTCCCCACATCCTCCCTTCCCCTTGAAGTTGTAAAGCTCACTTTCAACATAGTGTCTTGTACATCTCATACAATGCATCAATCTGTGTCCTTGTTTCAACATTTTGTTATTTCCCTTCTCTTCCCCGAATTAGAAAAAAGTATATACAAGATGCAGGGTACTAGAATCAAATACAGTGACAACATGGGTTATACCATAGAAGGAAGAACATAGAAAAGAAACAAAAAAATAACATAGTACATTAAAAACAACAGTAATAAAGTAAAAACCTATTTGTCCCTATCCTGGGGTTCATTTTGCTTAGCATCATCTTATATGGTCATATGTACCTAGCTTTTGACCTTTTCTGCCTGTCTGTTAAGATTATCCTAGACATATACTAGTTATTGCAAATAAGTGAAACCATGGGACCTATGTTTCTTTGGGTCTGGCTTACTTCATTAATATGATTTTTTTCTAGGTCTTTCCATTTCCTAACAAATGGGGCAGTGTCATTCTGATGGAGGCATAGAATTCCATTTAATATATACATATGTATATATATATACACCATAGCTAAGATATATATATATCATGTTTTCTTGAGCTGTTCTTTTATTGAGGGGCATCTGGGTTGGTTCCATATCTTAGCTATGGTAAATAATGCTGCAATAAACATAGTTGTGCTGGTAGCTTTAGTATTGTCTTGTTTGTGATCATTTGGATAAACACCCAAAAGTGGGATTGCTGGGTCATAGGGGAGCTCTATGTGTAATCTTTTGAGTAACCTCCATACTGCTTTCCAAAGTGGTTGAACAAGTTTACACTTCCACCAACAATGCAGTAGGGTTCCTTTTGGCTACACCCCCTCAAGCATCTTGTGTTATTAGATTTCTTTCTTTTTTTCTTTTTTTTTTATTGTGAGAATACCGTACAGAGGAGTTATGAATACATGGGCAAGATAACAAGTACATTTCTTAACAAGCATTGTTGCCTCCTCATTGTTTCCCCTTCCCATCCCTTTCCCCCACCCGATTCTCCCCCGACCCCCCACCAAAGTTGTTAAGTTCGTTTTTCTGACATAACGACTTGTACATCTCATTGTTGCAATGGGTCCACCAGTATCCCTTAACGATTTGTTTTGGAAAAAAACAAATCGTTATTAAATTTCTTGATTACAGCTATTCTAAGTGGAATGAGGTAGAATCTGTTTTGTTTTGATTTGCATTTCTTTTATGGCTAGAGAAGTTGAGCATTTCTGCATGTGCCTATTGGCCATTCTTATTTCTTCTTCAGAGAAGTCTCTCTTTAAGTCTTTAGCCCACTTATTAATTAGGCGGGGGTTTTTTTGTTTTTTTTTTTAGGATTTGTGTTAGGGGATTTAATTTTTTGAGTTCTAAATGTCTTTTAGATATGAGGACCTTGTTTGTTGTATGGCTAGTGAAGATCTTTCCCCAGTCGCTGAGCTTTCTATTATCTTACTAGCTATATCCTTTGCTATGCAGAAGCTCTGGGGTTTCATGCAATCCCATTTGTACAACCTTTCTTTGATTTGTTGTGTTTCTGGGTCTGTATTAAGAAAATTTCAGCCTCTGCCAAAGAGCCCTAGAGTTTTTCCTATTCCTTCCTGTAATGTTTTCAGGGTTTCTGCTTTGACCCTGAGGTCTTTGATCCATTTGGAGTTGATTCTGGTGCAGGGTGATATATAAGGTTTTAGCTTTAGATTTATACCGGTGTTTAACCAATTTCGCTAGCACCATTTACTGAAGAGGCTGTCTTTCTTCTATTGTCGTGTTTTAGCTCTTAAAGGGATTTAATTTTTTAAAAATTGCAAACATTTATACTTGTTAATACCTTTTAGTCACATGCTTAAATGATATAATGTGATATTTCAATATAAGTACAAATTGTGCAATGATCAAATTAAGGCCATTACCATGTCATTGTTTTTCTTCCTTGTGTCGATAGTTAAAACCTTTTTGTAGATGTTTAAAGTATGTGTTGAGATAATTTTGGCTACAGTGATTTTCATCTTACTGCAAAATAGAGCTCCACAATTAATTTTGCCTAACTAAACTTTATACCCTGGACCAACATCTCTTCTTCTCCTCCCTCTCCCATGCCTCATAGCCACCATTCTAGTTTCCAATTCTACTATTTGATGATTTTAGCTTTTACAGACAAGAGGGCTTATTTGGCTTCATCTTTCTGTTTCTGTTTTATTCCACTTAATACATAGTGAGTTTGATTAAAATTTCTGTATAGAGTTTTGGAATACTACAGTGAAACCCGTTGGAACAATACACCCACTTGGACAGGAAATTTAAACAGATTAATTCCATGGGACAATAGGACATTCGGTAACTGACAGTGAAAGAGGCTGAATAAGGTCAAAATACATTGTGAAAATAGAACAGAGCATTGTGAATTGTTTGAGTTGTAAGCAGGGTGATGACAAGACATGATTGATGGATTGATGGTATAAGACTGAACTAGTTATAGTGCACACATATATAGACCTAACAAAATGAAATTCTATTGTACAACCAATACATACTAATGAAAACTGTGACAACATATATATGTTAAAAGTAGCCGGCCAAGGCCAACGAGGAGAGGAAATGAAATGAAAATGCCTGCTGAATAAAATATTATGTTCTTTGAATAGAGTACATGTAATTGTGGCCTGGAGACCAAGTTTTCCCAGAAAGACTCTGAGAGAAAGACTATGAAGTCAAAGCTTCATTAGGCAGTCAGTCCATTTAAATTATAGCACTAAAACAGTACTTCACAAGATGAGGAAAACTACATTTCTCTTTAAATTCTATTTTCCATGGAATATATGAATGGGTGCAGTGTAAGTTTGTTATCTGAAGCAACAAACTAAAAAAATCTTACAACTTACTAGTATGATACCAGTTTTGAATATGTGTATCAAATTAGAAAAATAGGCAGTTTCATTTTGAATTCCTTTTCAAAAGCCAGCTTTACTCATATTGTTTAACTTTTTATCTCTGTGTTCTAAATAATCAACATATATTGTAAGTTTTATCTATAAGTTAATCAAAAGGATTTTTGTGACTTTATATTTTCTGCTTCTTAGCACCTTGTCAGTGAATCCTTCTGTATTTAGTTGTGCAGATAGATTTCCTTTTGTCTTAGGATTTCACATTTAACTTAAGTTTTAGAAAAAGAGTTATCTGTTTAAAAAGAAGCAATAATTGAAATGGGGGCCAGTGGCTCCCGCCTGTAATCCTAGCTACTCAGGAGGCTGAGATTTGAGGATCCCGGTTCAAAGCCAGCCCAGGAAGGAAAGTCCGTGAGACTCTTATCTCCAATAAAAACCACCAGAAAACCAGAAGTTCTGCTGTGGCTCAAGTGGTAGAGTGCTAACCTTGAGCTGAAGAGCTGAGGGACAACGCCCAGGCCGAGTTCAAGCCCCACAACTGACCAAAATAAATAAATAAATAAAAAAGAAGCAATAATTGAAATTACTTTATAAAATGAGAGAAAACTTATTTGCCTGGTATGTAGGGAAAAACTATGCACCTTCAAGGCTACTTCTTATTGCTTTCAAAGCCAAGGTTTGGTCAAGGCCAGAAGATACATACATTGTACAATCACTTAGTTATCAAATCACATGTTTGGTCATCAGATACAGGTGTAAATTAGAATTCCCTTATCTATTTTTCTCCAAATATTCTTGAAATAATGAAAAGAAGAATACTTGCTACGTACAGATATACCTTTGTTTTTGTATTATTTTGTAGACTGAATTTTTTTATGTGTGAAAATACTGTACAGAGGGGTTACAATTACATGGGCAAGATAATGAGTACATTTCTTATCAAGCATTGTAGCCTCCTCCTTTGTTTCCCCTTCCCATCCCTTCCTATCTCCCTCCCATCCCACCCCACCCCTCGCCTCCCCTCTTTCCACCCCCTTCTGGCCAAAGTTGTAAAGTTCTTTTTTTGACATAACGTCTTGTACATCTCATTGTTGCAATGGGTCCATTTGTATCCCTATTTAAACAATTTGTTTTTTCCTTCCCCTCCACAAATTAGCCTGCTTTCACTGTATTTGATGTTGGTAGACTGAATTTTTTAAAGCTTTTTGCACTTGCTCCTCCCACCTCATCTTGACAAGCATGTTCGATGCAATTGGTCTGTCTACCTACAGCCAGCCACACAGCTTGCATTCTCCTTCCAAGAACAAGGTGGTAGCAGTGTTTCATTTCATTGTTCATTTGTTTATTGCTTCAGGAATAAGGAGGTTCTTGGGGCTCTCAGGAGGCAGTTGGCATGATGGGTATTTGTACACAGATGTGGCCATAGGAATCTCTTTCTGACTGAGGATTCTCTGAAAAACTTTTCCTTCTAAGGTTTTTCCCTCTTTCATACACTATGACGCAGTGCTATTTGAGCTTTCATTCTGCTTCCCTCATCCAGATTTTGTAAAATGATGTTTGTTTAGCTGATGGGCACTAAGGTTAAATCCTTACAAGAAAACATCCTAATGAGTCACACTGCACAGATTTCCATGGGAAATCTGTTCTCCTTCAGTATAGCATGTTTATGGCTATAACAGTGACCAGTTTTGATCTCTTATGGGTGGGTGTTCTTTTTCTTCATGTTCTATTAACCATTCTTTCATTTTTGCCTTGCCCTCTAATACCCCAGTAACATGAAATGTATACATACTTCAATAAGGAAATTATAATGTTCTACATATATTAAATAATGTTATTGTGATCATTTTATTTAATTGTAATATTGTATTGTATATTGTAACAGAAATTGTTTTCTTGTCATATATTTAAAACTTCACTGTGGTGATAAATAACCAAAACAAAAGTATACCTACAACAATAACCTGAGCATTAGCAAGTTCCTTTGCTAACCTCAGGATAGAAATCAAGACCAAGAACCATAGAGATGAAGACTTTCTGCAAGAATACCCAGTAATAAGATAAATGGATTCCTATTAGTTCATCTGCAGCACTCTGAAATTAATGATTTTCTTAATCTTTAACAATAGAGTCCAATTGAAATATTCCCATGATACAAGTGTTATGTTTATTATTGAATATAATATTTATTAGTGAATTTAATTTTAGCACTTTTGTATGCTAAGGCAATGCTAGAGCTGGGAGAATCTATTTACTCAGGTAAAGTGAATGATTGTATCCTAGGCCATGTTCTTTAAATAAAGGCATGTATATGAGTATGAAGGCTTCACAGATGGCAAGGCTTAAAGAGTATATGTCTTCTGTGTTCCACAAGTAAGTCATGTCCTTAAACAGAGCCCAGCACAGCCTAGAATATCCTAAGTGGGCTGGTGGCGATGAACATAAATATTGTGTCTCAGAGTTGTGAAAGAAAGTAGGAACACTAGCCATGAGCAAAGACCAATGGTATGTTGCAAAGGAGAGTAAAACCCAAGCAAACATGGCTAGAGAGATGAAGAATTACAGCCTTCTGAGAATTTGTGTGAGAAAAAATAGTTTTTCCTTATGAGCAGTTCTTGAGGTTCTGTTTTTTTTAAAAAATACGTTTTTATTGTAAAAATAATGTACAGAGGGGTTACAGTTACATGAGCAAGGTAATGAGTACATTTCCTACCAAGCATTCTTACCTCCTCCTTTGTTTTTCCCCTACCATCCCTTCGCTCCCACCTCCACAACTATACTCCTCCCTCTCTCCCCCTCCACACCTAAATTTTGAAGTTCCTTTTATCAGCATAGTGTCTTGTGCATCTCATTGTTACAGTGGGTCAACCTGTATCTCTATTTAAGCGAAATGAACCACAAGATAGGGACACATTTTTTTTTCTTGCTTGCTATTGTTTCTAACTTATTTATAATGTACTATGTGAGGGTTTTTTTTGTTTCTTTATATGTTCCTCCCCCATGGTATAACCCTAGTTTTCACTATATTTGATTCTGCTGTCCTGCATCTTGTATATACACTTTTCTAATTTGGCCCCAAATTAGAAAAAACACAATGTTTAAATAGGGATACCATTGTAACAAGGAGATGTACAAGACACTATGTTGAAAATGAACTTTACAACTTGGGGTAGGGGGCTAGTTGTGGAGGGGGGAGGGAAGGATGGGTGGGGAAAAACAAAGAAGGAGGCAACAATGCTCCATAGGAAATGTACTCATTACTTTGCTCATGTAACTGTAACCCCTCTGTACAGTATTTTTACAATAAAAAACATACAAAAAAGAATCAAGGTCTGCAAACCTTTCTTTGAAATCTGGAGATAATTTTTTTTTATTTTTTCCTTCCTTTTTTACAGCTTTATTCTGTAGAGAGGGGTACAGTTACATGAGTAAGGTAATGAGTAAATTTCTTTTTTTTTAATTTTATTTTATTTATTTTTTATTGTGAAAATACCGTACAGAGGAATTACAAGATAACGAGTACATTTCTTATCAACCATTGTTGCCTCCTCCTTTGTTTCCTCTTCCTATCCATTCCCATCTCCCCCCCATTTCCTATCTAGCATTGTTACCTCCTTTGTTTTTCCCCTACCAGTCCTTCCTTCCTCCCACTGACAACTTCTCATCAATGCCTCCCCACCCCCCGACCCCTGCGCAAGTTGTAAAGTTCGTTTTCAACATAGTGTCTTAGTGTCTTGCACAATTTTAATTACAGATTTATGATAGACGTGAATCTATATTAATTCCTAGATTGTATCATGAAAATGCCATGGACAACTATGTACTCATCTTCCCGCCTTACTAACTGTAGAACCCAGTCACCATGCTCTAATGTGCTCCAAAAGCTTGTGAAGAAGCCAGCATGGAAAATTGTAAGGTCTCCAGCCAGATGAACCCTCAAATGGAAATCAACACACCTTCACCAGCCTGTTGTTTTAGCCTCTTGGAGGAGGACCACAGCTTCTTAATCTTCCTGCTCTTCCAAATCTTTTTGCTGTACCAAAATTGACCTATTCTATCAGTCCTGCCAAACAGCACTTTTATGTGCCAATAAAGTAGGCCTGTTAAAAGATTTGGAGTGGTATAAGTAAGTTAATATAATTACTGTTTCGGTAGCAGGAAAATGGAACTATACGAAGGTAATACTCAAATAGTGTAATGTTGGTATGACCTGGTTACACTCAAAATGTAAAAGTGACTCAATAGGTCCACAACAAGAACTTCAATAGAGCATTTGAAAATGTATTGCTGGAAGCTGATGAATTATATCTAAAACCCTAGGGCTATTTGGGAGGCTAAGAGTGGAAGGAACACAGTTCAAGGGTGTCCCAAGGAAATTTTCTTGAGCCTCTCTCTTAAGAACTTAAAACGTCAACTGTGAAGACTCAGGGTCTATGTTGAGGGGGCAGAATGATGCAGGCTCCAGCCTCAGGATTATCTGAGGACTGTGTTTGGGATTAGGAAAGCTCTTGGAATGCCAGGCTAGAGAGGGAAAATGTTCTCTCTCCCTATCTCAAAACACATGTCACAGACTCCTGGAAGCTG
>NW_012267243.1:884765-916703 GCF_000151885.1 Dipodomys ordii
ATTAGGAAAGCTCTTGGAATGCCAGGCTAGAGAGGGAAAATGTTCTCTCTCCCTATCTCAAAACACATGTCACAGACTCCTGGAAGCTGAGGAAGCAGCTTGCTTGCTCTAAAATAGTTTAGATAATAATATACCTAGACATTGTCTCATAGGTCAAGTAAAAATATATTTGTGGAAATTTTTGTGTGAATGTCTTCTGACCAAATCTTGGCAAAGATCATGCTTGCTTGTCTTTAAATACCCACTAACAATAAAGCACAGCATGCAGTGGCAATTGCTGTTTGCACTCTGCATCCCCTGTGTCCTGGTGATTTCGTGATGCTTTCCCAGGGACCCCAATGCACTAGACATTGACAATCAACAACAACAACAAGTATGACCCGAGTGATGGAGATCTATCTAAAGTCAAAAGTGGCTCAAGGGCCAATGCCTTAAGTTCAAATTTCAGTACTGCCAAACAAAACAAAACAAAACAAAAAATCAACTAAAACCCATAAGAAAACAATTATATTGAGAGATTAGAAGTTAGACAAAAAACTATACTTTAAATAAAGTATATGGAATTCTATTTTGTTGGGCATCAGTGGCTCATGCCTGTATCCTAGCTTCTCAGGAGGTGAAGATCTGAGGATGGCAGTAGAAAGTGACCAAGAAAGCCTGAAGTGGATCTGTGGTTCAAGAGGTAGAGCACTAGCCTTGACCAAAAAGAGCTCAAGATTGCACCTTGGCCTTCAGTTTAAGACCCAGGACTGACACATGCACAAAATTCTATTCTTTTCCATTGGTCTTCTCATCTGTTTTCATTCAATTTCCAAACTGTTTTTTGTTTCTATTGCTATTTTTGCTTTTTGCCCTATGCTATTTTTTGGACTTGTTATGCTTCCATATAAATATTTGAGCAATTATAGTGTGTGTGTGTGTGTGTGTGTGTGTGTGTGTGTGTGCCAGTACTGGGGCTTGAACTCAGGACCTGGGCTCAGTCCTTTAGCTTTTCGACTCAATGCTGGTACTTTACCACTTCAGCCATAGCTTCATTTCTGACTTTTTGCTTGTTAATTGGAGATTAGAGTCTCCCAAACTTTCTTGTCCAGGCTAATTTTGAACTGTAATACTCAGAGCTCAGTCTCCTTATTAGCAAGGATTGAGGCATCAATTCCTGGTGTAATTTTTTTTTTAATTTCCATGGAGAGCGGCATTGGAATTATGATAAGCATTTTATGGATTCTGTATATTGCTTTTGACAGAAGGGTCATTTTCTATTTACTGATTTTGTAAATTCATGAGCATGAGAGCGAGAATTTTTTTCTGCTACCTCCAGTTTTTCTTTTATTCAAGATTTTATAGGGCTGTTTTTTTTGAGGTCTTGCAAATTCTTGTTTACAACCAAGTATTTTATTGACTTTTAGACTATTGTGAATGGAATCTTTTTCCTACTTTATTTCTCAGCCTAGTCATTGTTGGTATGTAGAAAAGTTACTTATTTTTTCTTGTGGTTATTTCCTTCATTATTAATGATTTTATGTATTTGTTCATTTAAGTATTGGCTATATGCCACAATAAAAATTCAACCTATAAAAAAGGAAAGTATGAGATATTAGTTAAATATGTTTATGAATTGACTTTTTTGTTCTGGCTGATAAGTTTTCATTCAATAAAGATAAAAATGTATCATTCAATAAATGTATCATTCAATAAAGATAAAAATGGGATAAAAATGTAATAGAGTGTATATTAATACTCTAAGTATATATAATATATCTATAAACATTATGCATCTTGGGCACCTGAATTTCACATTTAGCAGCTCTGGTAATTAACACATGGTGATTTCAGCCTAGATTGGCAGTGTGCCAGTCCCAGTAATAGTTCATGGCGATACTGATATATAAGGAAGAAGACACAATTAGAATGACTTTTCCCAACAAAAAATGGAGCATTGAAGCAGAGGATGTAGATCCAGACTCTTCAATCATTATTTTAATTTCTTTTAGGTAAGACACATGTCTCTGTCCCTGTCTCTGTCTCTGTCTCTATTTCTCTTCATCTCTCTTTGTTTCTCTCTTTTCTTCTCTCTCTCACTTGCCTGCCCCCCACCCCATCCAACTAGGCTTGCAGGTAGGAATTGTTGTACTATTGGAATTAGGAATTAGGCCCCTTTTGTTTTCTTTTTTTTAGATTAGGTCACATTCATTTTGCCCTAGCACTTTCTTCACAGCATCATCTTCCAGGAGATCTCTTAATAACCGATCATTGCTTGTAAATTTTGAACTACAGGTTATCTTGTTAACTAGTTCTTTGAAAAATTATCTTGGTTCTACATCTTAGTGTTTGAAGAAAGAGAATACTCTAGTCATTGTTGATATTAGCCTAATTCAAATAAGGATTTTTCAATTCTGCCAAATAAATGATTTGTTACTGTGATATATTATGCAGGACAATACTGATTTCCATCCTAATATCCTAGGTAAGTTTATCAAAAGTTTGAAGTTATATTGTGGCAATTAATATGGAAAATTATGGAAGGAAAGGTATTATATTCTGAATATCCTGAAATTTCTCAAGGAGTGTGTGTGTGTGTGTGTGTGTGTGTGTGTGTAGGAAAGGATATATTTGTGTCCTGAATTTCAGATGTAAACTATTTAGATGTAAAGTGAAAATTGCAAAAAATTCAAGTAATTCTAACAAATAACTATTTATTTATTTTTGTAGGTCGTGGGCCTGAACTCTGGGCCTGGGCACTGTCCCTCAGCTCTTCAGCTCAAGGCTAGTGCTCTACCACTTGAGCCACAGCACAACTTCTGGCTTTTTCTGCTTATATGATGCTGAGGAATCAAACCCAGGGCCTCATGCCTGCAAGGCAAGCGCTCTACCACTGAGCCAACTTCCCAGCCCCAATACCTTTACTTTTTAAACAACCAACTAAAACTGTAATATACCATAGTTAGTAGGGTCTGGCAGAGCCCATTGCACTATGTTTCTCAGCCAGAATTATATTTAGTCAGAGGAGAATGAACAAAATAGGGGAAGTAAGTGCTTCCAAAGAGATGGACTCTATCTCTCTTGGAGATGTATTATGTCAGACAAGATGCTTGAGAAGAAATGAATGTCCTTATATCTATATACTTGGATTTAGTAGATGAGGTGAGGTCCAATCAAAGACAAAAATGTCTTTTAAATTTTAAATTCACTTGGGACTGAAGAAGAGATTATTTTATTGCTGCTCTTGTATAGGAAATAGATTCTTTCATTTACCCAATAAGTTGTGTGATTTTGTGAGTGTGAGGAAAAGCACAATTTCCAACAATTAAAGAAATGTTTAACTTTATAGTTTCTTTTTGTAAAAACCAAAAACTCTCAGAAAGTCAGTATTACTTTGTTTAAAGCTCTGTGAAAAATTTCATGTACATCAGTTAACCCCAAATTAAGTTATGCTTTCTGTGTGTTGTCTGTTTTATTTTACTATGTCTGAGAATGTAATTTCTTTTGTTTAGAATGATCTTCATGGCTTATTCCAGTTTGAAGATAATTAATTAAAATTGGTGGTTTGGTAAATGTTAATACCAAGTTTAGGTGAATATTTATGATTATTTTGCTTATACATGCAAACTTATATCAGCATCATAGACTATTGATTGTGGGTGATGTAATTCAAGTGAAAATATATGAACCATTTCTTCCTAATCTATTTATGTTTTCAAATTGTAAAATTTTAGCAATTTGGATCATTATATTCCTTAATAAATATAAAAAATCTCAACGTATTTCCTGAAAATTATGAAAATTTAAGGATGGCTTAGGATGGAAGGAGTGGTTGAGAATGTTTAAAGGGATGACATTAATCAAGAAGCACTTTTTTCATAAACTGCTGTTGAATGTCAAGTCCTTTAAAAAACTACCTAGGAAAATAAAAAAAATTGCCAAAAATAAAAACAAAATAAGTAAATACTACCCTAATGGAGATATTTATTTTCATATATATATATATATATTATATCACATGTATAACAAGAAGAATCTGAAACAATATCATGACCTTGTTAGAATACTTTCCATGTCAAATGAGGAATTTGGCAGTGGTATCATCATTTTCACATAAGTGATTTTCTAGAAATTGATTGGTCAGTCATATAAAGCCTCACTGATGTTGGAACCAGTCTCCTTTTCTCCATTTCCAGGATTCCTTCTGGTAGAAATCATATCTTTCTCAAAATGGTGAGACAAAGGACAAAGAATGGACCAACGCAACAGTGATATTCACAAGACACAATGTGGGAAGAACTGTATAACTTGAGGGGGAGAGAGTTAGGGGGTAGGGAAAGTGGAGATAAAGAGGGAGGGGGTTAACAATGTTTGACAAGAATTTTACTCATTTTCTTACTTATGTAACTGTAGGGTCTCTGAACATCACCTTTACAATAAAAAATTAAAGCAATTAAAATCTCTAATTGATGTGCTTGTATTGTGAAGGGGTTCTATGCATTTAGTTTAGTTTAATTGTTACTTTACATTCTGGGAAAACATCCATGAAATAAAATTTATGATCCTATGCACTTTGGCTGTATTGTTCATTTACTTAGGGTAGATGTGAAGTTTGATCAAATTAATTACTGTGAATCCATTAGAGTTCCACAATGTTCTCCTCACAAGGAATGTGATCTTTACTGATAGATTGTAAAAGAAGAAAGGTGGAGGACACCTCCAGAGGACCAAGTAGGTTGTAGACATTGAGAGGTGACTGAATTCCATTTCCCTCATTTACTTTTAGCATGTGTGAGTTTGTTTTATCTGAGGATGAGAAAAGTAATCTTATTATTTTTCTCGTGCTGATCATTTAGAATAAGTCTCAAATGTATGTATGAATAGTTGTAAAACTGAAAAAAATATGGTTCAGCAATAGCCACACATATGTATTAACCTTGCAAAAGCATAACCTTAAAAAAAAGCCTATATATTTCTTAAGTATGTGTCTTAGGGAGATAGTCAAATTAAAGACAACTCTAAGAATCATTTAAAATAATGTCACCCCTTCCCTCACCCTCTGCAATTTTCCCTTCCTGTTTCTACCCACAAGTAGTATAGTTCATTTTCATCATAGTGTCATTTTAAAAGTACGGAAGTAATATCCTACAAATAATACTATACCGAGGATGGTGGTGTTCAACTCTGGTGAATAAACTAAGGGACCATTCCCATGAAAGAAAGCTGCTGATTATCCACATATGACAGCTATAACATAATAATAAAACATGAGAGTCAAAATGACTTCTTCATTCAAGGCTGTAGAATGTATGTTGTGATTTTGGCATCTCTTCCTCTCTTGCTCCTGTTCCTTCAAACATTTGATGTAGCAAGAAATTATTTGTTTATGCAGAAGACATGAATTTGAGTTCTAAAATCTGGAAATATGAAAAAAAAACAAATTTGTTCCTTATTACAAAGGCTGTGGTATTCTATTACTATAGCACACAATGTAAGAAGACACAAGATCTTTCTTGAGTATGAACAACAGAATAAGAAGAACAGGAAGAACAGAAATAACCGTGTAGTGGGATGGCTAATACTGAATACGGTCACAGAAACCAACATTCCACCATATCACAACTTCTGCTGTATGAGTGAATTTTCATTCTCAAAGCTCATCATATGGAAGGTAGACAAGTTCCTCTGGAGAACAGAAGCACTGTATTAAAAATAAGAGTAAGTTACACACTTCAAACATGGGATCTACCACCACCACTTATCAGAACAAAACACAAAACCTGAGATTTTGTGCTGCATTTGTCTTTTGTTATTTGTTTGTTTTTCATAATACTGAGTTAAAGTTAGGACCTTAAGTTTACTTGTCTGCTAGGTTTGTGCTCTACCACTTGAGAAATACTGTCCACATATTTCTTTTTGTTTGTGTACTGGAGTTTGAATCTCATAGACGTTTCTGTTCAGTTTGGTTTCTTTCAGTAGTCTTCCAGATTTCAGCCTTTTGAGTAGATTCGATAACAGGAAGGAGCCACGGGTGCCTAGCAAATCCAAATTGTTTTAATGAACTGCTTCTCTCATCTCTTCCCTTTATCAAGCTAGAAAGTCTGTGTTTTCTAACAGTGTTCTTTTACATTTTTGGTGCCATTCCTGGGAAGTGAACTCAGGGCTTGGGCACTGTCTCTGAGCTTGTGCTAAAGGCTAGCATTTTATCACGAGCCACACAGCTCCCCTTTCAACTGATTGGTAATTAAGTGGAGATAGATTTTCATAGACCTTCTTGCCAGGGCTAGCTCAAAACTATACTCAGATCTCAGGCCTCTGAGTAGCTAGGATTACAGATGTGAGCCACCCACACCGAGCTACGTTTGACATCTTTTGAATATAAACCCTGAGTCTTCCCTCAGTTGATTCAAGATTCTCATGACAACATTGAGATAAGGTCCATAATCCTAAACTCTTTCCATCTTGCTTCTGGTATGAGAACTCCAAGAGAAACATTTATTTGGTGGACTGTTGGATATTTTTAGCTGTCTTCTTTATTCTGTAACAAAGTAGTAACCTGCTGGATTCTAGAAATACTGAACCAATGAGCATAAGGTCAAAGGGTCCTCTTCCTGCAGTGTGGTGAATTCTGGTGACTGCAGTGAAAGTCACTTTATCCTGGGCTTTCCATGTCCTCCTCCCTGCAGGACTGAAATACATGCTCCTCAACTGCTTGGAGTAGTGAAGTCTTGTCAAGGACAAAGATGTTACAGGAAACAACTGAGATTGAGTCCATGCTTCTTTCCTGTGGGCAAATTACTCCAAACAATGTTGCCATGGTGACAAAATGGAAGCATCACTTGACCTCCTGCAAGCCACACAAAGTAACAGGTCAGAGTTCTTTCCTGGGGTATCTGAGGCTTTAGCTGTGACCACATCAGAATTTTGTGGCACCCTATGCACAGCTCTGTTTAAATCATCCCAAGATGCTGGTCCTCAAATCATCCCTAGTAAACCAAGACTCTCATGTGTGCCTCCTGGGATAAAAAATATAACAGAGGGTATATTATTATTATAAATATAGAGAAGATATTTATAAACATTATGCACCTTGGGGGCCTGAATTTCACACTTAGCAGCTCTGGTACATTACCACTATGATGATTTCAGCCTAGACTGGCAGTGTTCCAATCCCAGTAATAGTTCACTGCATTACTGATATAAAAGGAGGAGGACGCAGCTAGAATAAATTTTCTCAACACCAAGTGGAGCTTTGAGGCAGTGTGTCTCACAGAGGATGTGGATCCATCCCATTCAATCACCAGTTTTACTTCTTTTAGGTAAGACACATGTCTCTGTCCCTGTCTCTTTCTCTATCTCACTCCATCCCTGTCTATTTTGCTCCATCCCTCTCTATCTCTCTCTGTCTCCCCCACCCCACGCTCGGTTTGCAGATAGGAACTGTTGTACTATTGGAGTTAGAAATTCAGCCCCTTTTGTTTTCTTTATTTTTTAGATTAGGTCTCATTCATTTTGCCCTGGAGCCTTCTTCACAGCACCATCTGCCAGGAGATCTCTTAATAACTGATCATTTGCTTGTAAACTTTGAACTCGAGTTAGTCATTTGGAAAATCTTTTTGACTCCACATCTTAGTGTTTGAAGCAAACAGTATTCTAGTTAATGTTGTCATTAGCCTAATTCAAATGAGAACTTATCAGTTCTGCCAAAGAAATGATTTGTATGTTACTGTGATACAATATGCAGGACAATATTGATTTCCATCCCAGTAGTCTATGTAAGTTTATCAAAATTTTAAAATTGTATCGTGGTAATTATTTTGGAAAAATATGGAAGGAGATTATTCAATGATTTTTTGTGTGGGAAAGGCTTTATTTGTGCCCTGGATTTCAAGTACAAAATATGAGCTCTAAAGTAAAGATACCAAATTAATCAATAATTCTAATAAATAGTTATGGAAGCAAGCAAAAGAAATAGTAACTACCAAGTTCCAACTTTCTGAACACATAGAGAAAGGAAATCCTTTTCAGACGGAATGTTTCTAAACAAACACTACTATTTTCTAAATAGCACTACTATTTTCCTACAGAAAGCAGTACTTTTTTGCTCAAATGGCCAACTTCATGGGCCCATTTTCAGGAATTAATGCCATAAATCTGTCTTGTTTCCACTTTGAATGGCTTCTTTATACGTTGCTTGGATCAGTTACACTTCAATTGGAGTTAAAATTTCTCATTTTTAAAATAGGAATACACACATTTTAACAAACTAACATTAACTAAACAAGAAACATCAAGCCTCACATAGAGCACTTCCTTTTTATTTTTTATTTTTCTGGTTGTGAGGCTTAAACTCTAGGCCTGGGCGCTGTCCTTCAGCATTTCAGCTCAAGGCTAGCACTCTATCACTTGAGCCACAGGGCCACTTCTGGTTTTCTGAGTGGTTTATTGTAGATAAAGAGTCTCATGGACTTTCCTGCCCAGGCTAGTGTTTAACCATGATCCTCAGATCTCAGGCTCTTAGTAGTTAGCATTATGGGCATGAGCCACCAGTGCCCAACTAGTTTTTATGCTTTTTAAGTGACACATTTAAATAATCTTTGCATAAAATTGTCTACATCCTATTATGTATTGACTAGTCATTAGACTAAAACCTGATTTCACTTTAAAAACATAAAACTGCAATCATTGAAAAGTTAGAAATGATGTCAAATGCCAACAGAATTATGCACAAATACACAGAATATATTATACATAGTTGATAGATGTTAATTAGAAAAAATAAATTATAATTCATGATAAGGAATCAATAAAACTACCAGATATTATATCAGTGAGGTAGCAGTCACAAATATAAAACCATTGTACTATGTGTGTATTATGTAAGCTTCTCTGAATTATCAACTGGATAAAGAAGGCAAATAATAGAGCATTTAAATAAGCTGGGAGTGGAGAGACTAGATATTTGTCTTATGAGTAGCAATTTCATATTAGGGAAAGATCAAAATATATAGAAATGTATAATGGTGATCATTGAGCCACTATACATATGTGTGTATATATTTATTTGTTCATATATATACTTATATATTCAAATACATGATTATTTATCTGTAGGTAGATTTGCATATTTATATTTACATATATGTGTTTTATGTGTGTGTGTGTGTGTGTGTGTGTGTGCGTGCTAGGGATGTAGCTCAGTAGTATGTCATGTATTACATATGTAACATGTGTCAGGTCTTGGGATTCATTTCAAGACAAGCAAAATAAAAGGTAACATGGCAGCAAAAATAGATTTTTTTTTAAATTTCCAAGTATACTTTCTACAAATTTGAGTTTGATAACATTCAGTGATTGTAAGGCAGGGAAAATCAAGTCCCTTAAATGAGAGATGTGTTGAAAGTGTTTCATAACGTTGGCAATAAGATGTGAGTGAGATCCAGAGTGAGGGTTTTATGTGATTCCCGGTATTGGGAGGGCTCCCTGGAGCTGTGAGACTATGAGGAACACAATTCTAGGAAAGAAAGGTGACATTTGCAAGGGAGATGCATTTTCAACACACTTAATTTTTAAACAACCAAATACAACGGAGGAGGCAACAATGCTTGATAAGAAATGTACTCATTATCTTGCCCATGTAATTGTAACCCCTCTGTATGGTATTTTCACAATAAAAAAAGAAAATAATAAAACAAAAACAAACTATAACATATGACAGTTAGTTAGGGTAGGGCAGAGCCCTTTGCATCATGTTTTCACGGTAGAATTACATTTAGTCAAGGGGAATGAAAAAAGTGGAAAGGGAAATGCTTTAAAAAGAAATGAACTCTATCTCTATCTCTCATGGAGATGTATTGTGTTAGACAAAACTCTTGAGAAAAAATGAGTATCCTCATCCAGATTCTTGGATTCAATAGATGATGTCAGGATTGGCACTTACAGATCAAAGTTAAAAATGGTTTTTAAATAGTTAAGTTCAGCTAGATATGGAGAAGAAATTCATATTCCCTGCTCTTGTATAGAGAATAGTATTTTTTAGCTACCCAATAACATGCATTTTTGAAAGTATAAAGAGAAACTGTCTACTATAGCAAAAAGCTATTAAATCATTTGACTTTGTAGTTTTATATGGTAGGAAAATCTCCCAGAAAGTCAATATTACTCTGTTTAAACCTCTGTGAATTGAACTTCATGTACATCCAACAACCCCACATTTTTAATTTTTTAAATTTTACTTTCAAGATGATATAGCGAGGGGTTACAGTTACATAAGTAATTAGAACATTTCTTGTCGAATTTGTTACCCCATCACTCATTTTTCTCCCTCTGTCCCCCCCACTCCACATTGTACAGATCATTTGCAACATATTGTCTTGCGAATGTCACTAATAACCCCAGATTTTAACTTATGCTTACTATCTATGATCTATTTCATTTTTCTGTATCTGAGAATGTGGTTTTTTTGTTTGGAAAGTTCTTCCTGGATTTCATTTTGGAGAGAATTAATTGAAATGGGAATTTTTTTGCACATTTTGATACCAAGTCTATGTGAAGACATATCTTACTTATACATACACACTTAGCTTTATATTCATTATATTGATTATATATCAGTAATTCAAGTTCAAATAGATGAGCCATTTATTTCTAATCTGTTTTTATAAATTTAACCTATGTATATTGCAAATTCTTAGCAATTTGGATCATTAAACTTCTTATATTCCTTAATTTAAAAACTCTATTTATATTTTGAAATATAATTCATAACCTTAAAATTAAAAAAGTGAGGGAATGAATGGAGCGGAAGGGGTGTGTGAAAATATTAAAAGGGTAACATTGACCAAGAGGCACTGTATTCATATACTTCTGCATCTCTATTCTTATTTTTTGAATTTATTTCATTCTAAAGGTTCTGTACAGAGGTTACAATGATATCAGTAAGGTAATGAGTACATTTCTTGTAGCATTGTTACCCCTCCTTTTTCCCCCACTATCCCTTCCCTCCCCTACCCCCCCCTCCTCCCACAAGTTATAAGGTTCATTTCCAACATAGTGAAACTCCTTTCAAGACCTACCTAAGAAAAATAAAAAAGATATTGCAAAAATAATATAGATACTAAACTAATGATGTATTTATACTCTATGTATTTGTTATTCATATATATATATATATACATATATATACATGTGTGTGTGTGTGTGTGTGTGTGTTTGTGTGTGTGTGAAGCTTTCAGGCCCTGAAAGCAGATAAGGGATTTGGCATAGGTCTCATCATTTTTCTAAGGAATAGCTTTCTAGAAATCAATTGGTCAATCACATAAAGCCTCACTGATGTTGGAACCAGTCTCCTTTTCTCCATTTCCAGGATTCCTTCTGGTAGAAATCATGGACAATGGGAACACCACATCTGATTTCATTTTGCTGGGCCTGCTTAACCACACCAGAGCACACCAAGTCCTCTTTGGGATGATTCTAACTATCTCCTTCACCTCCCTAGCAGGCAATGCCCTCTTGATTCTTCTCATCCACCGGGACCACCGGCTCCACACACCCATGTACTTCCTCCTCAGCCAGCTCTCACTCATGGACCTGTTGCTCATTTCCACCATTGTGCCAAAAATGACAGCTGATTATCTGACTGGCAAAAAGTCCATCCCCTTCTTTGGGTGCGGTTTGCAGATCTTCTTCTACCTCACTCTGGGTGGTGGAGAGTGCTTCCTCCTGGCAGCCATGTCCTATGATCGCTATGTGGCTGTGTGCCACCCACTGAGATACTCTGTTCTCATGAGCTGGCCATTGTGTCTGAGAATGACTATGGGGTCCTTGCTATTGGGGGCAGCTGATGGCCTCATGCAGGCTGTGGCTACTCTGAGCTACCCATTCTGCGGTAGACGTGAGATAGATCATTTCTTCTGTGAGGCTCCCGCAGTACTGCGTTTGGCCTGTGTCAATACGTCTGTCTTTGGGTATCTCATGTACATCTGCTGTGTGTTGATGCTCCTGATTCCCCTTTCCCTCATCCTGACTTCCTATGGTCTCATCCTTGCTGCTGTGCTCCGTATGCCTTCCACAGATGCCCGCAAGAAGGCCTTTGCCACCTGCTCTTCACACCTGGCTGTGGTGGGCCTATTTTATGGAGCTGCCATTTTCATCTACATGAGACCCAAGTCCTACAGGACAGCTGTTCATGACAAGGTTGTGTCAGTGTTCTACACTATCCTGACCCCCATGTTGAACCCCCTCATCTACAGTCTGAGGAATAATGAGGTCAAAGGTGCCCTGAGAAAATATGTGGTGTACTGTCAGTAAGAACTCCCCTGAAATTCTTATCTTTCCTAATGTTATATATATGATATTACCTATAATATATACCATATATTCTAATATTATACTGTATTATGTATTAGATATTATATAATATTGTGAAAATTATTATATAGTATTACCTAGTTATTATATTATTTATTAGTATATTATTATATAGCATTACATAATTAGTATATACAATTTTATAATACTACATATGTATTATATATGGTTATATATAAATGTATATATATATATACATATACATACATATATATGTATATATATGTATGTATATGTATATATATATATATATATATATATCGTGTTTTAGTTAAAACTTACAGAGTAGTCTTTCCCTTATCCATGGGAAAAATTTCCAATATGGCTGCTGAGTACTCAAAACCTCTGAATATTACATCCTCACTATGAAACCTTTTACATCTGCCCTGTGGCTAGGACCTCTCCAAGTTGAAGTGACCTAGCTAAAGCAGTTTGTGCTGCTTCTAACCTAGTTTCTAACCTCATGGATACATCATCCTTACTGCATATTTTACAAGTCATTGCATAAGTTTAGTCCCCTGCTCCTTATTAAGTGGTCAATTTTCATGTTTGGCTTTATGTAAGCACTTTACTTCCTTCTTGGACATATCTGAACTACCATGCTAGCATCATTACTTTTAGACTTTGTGGCCATTAAGGAGTAAACCAAATTTGATTGAATATAATCACTGTGAGACTATGTCAGCAGAACTGATATCTTCCTTGTCTAGTAAGCGACTGGCTGATGTATTGAGTGTATAGAATGAAGATGCTACAAAAAGGTCAGCACACATCTCAATTGAAGAACCAGAATTTTCTCCACTTTCACTGTTCTCTTCCAAAGACATTGATTTAATTTTTCAATATATATTTTTATTGTAAAGATACTGTTCAGAAGGGATACAATTACATGAGCAAGGTAATGAGTCCATTTTCTATGGAGCATTGTTACACCCTCTTTTATTTTTCCCCTCCCATCCCTTTCCTCCCCTTCTCCCCAACTCCTCCTTCCCCTCAAAGACATAGATTTTAAACTAATAACTTGTTCGCTTTTGGAGTTTTCATCTTCATTTTTTGTCTGTAATGGGATTCAGGTAACTGTAGCTATGGATTAAAAAAAACAGTAAAGAGACTGGCTCACTGTGTGGATAGACATAATTGAATTTATCATTTTGGTTTGTTTTTGTTTTCTGGCTATTAGTATTTTTTTCTGTTTCACTTCAAACTGTAGTGTTTATTACAGAGGGGCCCTTGCAAGTCAAATTGTGTTTTCATAAATACTTAAATTTTACTAAAATTTCAGTCAAATATTTCTCTACCATGTCTCATAATGAATTTTTACTCAAGAAGTAAACCAACTACTCAAGCAATTGTGAGGATATTATCATTTGCTTCAAATAAAGATATAGGTTTTGGGTATGAGAATACTCCAGACCAAATTTTTTTTTTCATCAAATACTTGTACTTAACTTACATTCACTGTCAGGAGATATATCCAAATCTACAAAAGGAGCTCCAAAAATCTTTCTAATGAAAACATTCTTCACAGTCACAATTGCTCTTTAGATTTTATATGTTCATCTTATGCTTTTTCCTATTCTAATTATTCCTATCCATGGAACACCCACAGTAGTTAATTCATTTTTTCTTTATGGTTGATAATAACCTTTACATTCAGAATTTCATGATAGCCCCACAGACATTTTGCCACTTGAGCCATGCCCAGGTTCTATTTGTTTTAGCTCTGTTAAACATAGGGTCCTTTGTTTGTGCCTGGGTTCATCTAGACTGTGATGCAACTATTTATGCTTCCTCCATAGCTGAGGTGACAAATGTGTGTCCCAGATACAGTTTTTGACTGGTTGAGATAGGTTCTTGCAAACATTTTACTTGGGGTGATCATGAGCTTCAAATCCCTGTCTTCATCTCAATCATCTGGGATTACATGTGTGAGTCATCACCATACTCAGCATGAAGTAGGTGTTTCTTTTGTATGTTTTTTATTGTAAAAATATTGTACAGAGGGGTTACAGTTACATGAGCAAGATAATGAGTACATTTCCTATCGAGCATTGTTGCCTCCTCCATTTTTTCCCCCTAAGGTATCTTCCTTCCCCACCTCCCTAACTACTCTATCCCCCTCCCCACCAAAGTTGTAAATTTTGTTTTCAACATAGTGTCTTGTACATCTCATTGTTACAATGGGTCAACCTGTATCCCTATTTAAGCATTTTGTTTTTTCCCTTCCCCTTCCTGAATTGGAGAAGTGTATATACTAGATGCAGGGCACCAACATCAAATACAGTGAAAACAGGGATTATACCTTGGGGGAGGAACATACAAAGAAACAAAAAAATCACATGGTACATTATAAAGACGTTAGAAACAATAGAAAGCAAGAAAAAAAATATTTGTCTCCCTATCTTGGGGTTCATTTCGCTTAACATCATCTTATATGGTCATGTGTACCTAACTTTAGACCTTTTCTGCTTGAGTTTTTCTTTCTCAAAGATTAATATTTGTAAAATTCCTTTACATATTTTATTCATTCATACTTTATCCTTTTAAATTGCAGTTAGTATTATATTGCCTTCAATATCATCATCTGTTTAATCACAACTGGTTCATAAATAGCTGGACTACTTATAGCTTGAGTGCTAACTCCTTTCAGATCAGGTTTGTAAATACATTGATGAGTAGATGTTTGATGAACTGCACATCAAATTATATTTTGAAAGTAGCTCCCAGATTTTATATATTGACTAGTAATTCTAATAAGGTCTAGTGACTCTGAATATTATCAGCCTTTTAATTTTGATAATTCTCATGAGAGAATCAGTAACTAATTTTCCATTTTTGCTGCATTTCCCTGGTTGGAATTGCTGCCAAGTATTTTTGTGTGTGTCATGCTTTATAAATTATGTAATTTTTGTCTTAGAACACATAAAAACAAATCCTGCTAAGGCTATTTTGAGCTGAATGGGGAAGGTGGAGGTGTAGCACAGGGTGATCAAAGTGCATACTATGCCTATCTGTACATTTCAAAATAACTCCCCGCAGCCCTGTAAAACTAATTGATGCTAATACAAATGGAAAAGAAATCTAAACATGCAACTCTTCCCACAACAAACACCATTTAGTCATTTACTCACAGGCAGTGTATGACATTCAAATGACTATTTGGGGTTTTTGAAGTAAGATTATATGAATTGCTGGTTGCTATTATATATTTTCTAGCATGTCTGAATTTAATGACAGGAGTATACATTATAACACAATACTGTAATTACCTTTGAGTAAATAGTCTATTAAAACATGAACTTTTTCCAGAAACTTTTTTAAACTGAGCAATAAAACTTGAGACGAAGAAAACAAATAGGATTTCCAAAATGAGATTTAGGGGTTCAGATTATGTCTCACAATTTTCTGGTAAATTGAAAGCCTAGAATAATTTAAGATAACAAATCAGGCACATGTAAAGGGTATTAAATATACAAGTGAATTAATTATAAATATTATATATAAAAATATCATTCTAGGAAGTAGTGCTATAGCTCAAGTGGTAAAGCACTCGCCTTGAGCTGAAGAGCTGAGGGACAGTGCCCAGGCCCAGAGTTCAAGCCCCAGGACCAACCAAAAAAATTAAAAATTAAATATCACTCTAAAAATATATATGCATCATTATATTAACAGATTAGGATCGGTTCTTCATATCCTGTTGGTTCAAATTTGCTGCATTAGGATAATGTGAAAAAATTGATATATTTCTTCTTCATTTTCCTATTACACTAGGTTTTTTAAAAAAACTTCCTAAATTTTTTTTTCCTGAATGTCATTAATATCTTCTATATAGATCCTTATCAGTTCTAATTTGTTACTTGAGAACTTACTTCTTTTTCTTTGGGTTAGTTTGGTACATTGCTCAGTCATGTTTATCTTTGTGAAGAATAAACTCTTGTTCTATTGATTCATTATATTAATTTTGATCTCCATGATATTAATGTCATTTCTAATTTTTATGCTGTTTTCCAAAAAACAAACTTGGAGATTGGCTTTATCATTTTCTAAGAGCTATTGGGAATGTTTTCATTGTTTCTTTAGAATCCATGACTTTCTGATATAGGCCTTCATGACTATGACCTTTCTTCTTAATACTGCATTTGCTTCATCCCACATATTTTAGAATGATATGTTACTCATTTTCATTTGAATTAGCAGGTTTGAAATTTCTTTGCCAATTTCTTCAATGACTTATTGATCATTTAAGTGAAACTTTTTCTGCATTCATTGAAGAATTTTTTTGTGTGATTTTCTCTTCCCCTAATCAGGTATAATACTATTTCATTATGCTCCTTTAGGGAACACAAAACAATTTGATTATTATTATTATTTTTTGTTGGTCCTGGGGCCGGAACTCTGGGCCCATGTGCTGTCTCTCAGTTCTTCAGGTCAAGGCTAGTGCTCGACCATATGAGACACAGTGCCACTTCTGGCTTTTTCTGCTTATGTGGTGCTGAGGAATCAAACTCAGGGCCTCCTGCATGTAAGGCAAGCACTCTACCACTGAGCCACCTTCCCAGCCCTTGATGATTTTTTTATTTGCTTACACCCACTTTATAGACTAAGATATCGTTTACTTAGAGAAAGTTCAATGGGATGTTGAGAAGAATGTAGAATGTTCTGTTGTAAAGCAGCAATACTCTAGAGATCTCTGTTATGTCCATTCCCTCAATGGCGTTTCTTAGTTCTCAGATATTTTTGTTGACTTTTTATGTCTGTATATGACAACTATGGTTGGAGGCTGTAGTGCTAATGCCACCCACTATTATTTTTATCTAAACCGATATTATAATATATAATCAATAATATTAATTTTTTCATTTGGGTGTACCTATTTTGATAGTAGATAGGTAGATTCATTATATTTTTCATGTATTGTTACTTTGTGGGTTTTGAGTTCTTTTGCTTGAAATATGTCTTCTCTTGTACAGCCACCTCTGCCTGATTTTGATTTGTGTTTGCTTGATATATCTTCCAGTTCCATTAGTTTAGTCTGTGTCTTGGTGATAAGGGGTGTTTTTTTTATAGAAAATAAAATGGCATATGCTGCTTTTTATGAAATCAGACCATCTGTGTCTTTTCAGATTTAGGTCCATTTACATCTAGGGTTATCATAGACAACTATTAGTTTTGTTTCCTGTAGTACTATTGTTTGTTTGTTTCCAGGTTTATTATACTGTTTTTTTCTTTGCTTTACCAATATTCATCATTAGATTTTGCTACTTTGCTGGAATAGGCATGTTGGATATCGTTGCAATTTTCAAATATTGGTCCAGGTCTCTTTTTATATTTGTTCTTTCTGCGATTTCTGTATCTGTGATCATTTTTCTTCCTATTTTTATTTATTGTTCCCTTAACTATCTGCTACAATGTACATAGTAGTCATTAATTGCTTTAGCTTATTCATATCCTGTATATATATGTATTTGTATCCTACATGTCTAAGTACATGCGTATATGTGTATGTGTATGTGCATGTGCATGTGTATGGACATGTGTAGGTGTATGAATAGATAATATACTAGGGTTCCCTGGTACATCTAAATAAGGACCAGAAACACAAAAAAATAAAAAAATTTGGATAAATGGGATTGCATTAAACTGCAGAGCATCTGCACAGTAAAGAACATAGCTAGCAAGATCACTAGGTAAACCACAGATTGGGAGGAGACCTTCATTAACCACACAACAGACAAAGACCTCATATTTAAAATATATTTAGAATGTAAGTTTGTCTGATCCACAAAAGGAAAAGGAATCACAGAAAATGCAGGACAACAGATGACCTAATACCACAATGATACTTCCTAGACACTATGTTGGGAAAAATCTTTACAACATGGCCATGAGTGAGGGGTAAGAGCGAAAAGCAGGAGAAAATAAGGGAGCGGATAACAATATTTGTAAATGCTTATATTTCATAGGTAATTGCTTTGAGGACATAAAGGACATGCATGTTTTTTAGAATGATGTTGTATATCTAATATTTATAATTAATTCCCTTGTATATGCAATATTCTTCACATGTACCTTATTTGTTACCTTAAATTATTTTAGGCTTTGAATTTACCAGGAAATTATAAGAGACATAATCTGAACCTCTATATCTCATTCTGTTTCATTTTGTTTGTTTTTTGTTTTCTACATCTCAAGTTTTATTGCTGAGTAAAAATAAATAGTTCATAGAAAAAGTTTATGTTTTAATGGACTATTTACTCAAAGTGAATTAGAATATTGTGTGATAATGTATACTCCAGTCAAACAGATAACATTTACTATTTAAATGAAATGGAAAAAGTGGCAGTGTTATTACATAAATGCAGAGAATTAATCTTTTCACACTCAATGCAGACATGCTAGAAAGTTATAACAACCAGAAAATCACTATATAATCTTACTTCCAAAACCCAAAATAGGCATTTCAATGTCTTACACTGCTTGTGAGTAACTAAACTGGGTTTGTTGTGGGAAAAATTGCATGTTTAGATTTCTTTTTCATTTTTATTAGTATCAATTAGTCTTACAGTGGTGCAGGGAGTTATTTTGAAATGTACAGATAGCAATTGCATGCACTTTGACCAGACAAAGCCCTGTGTTACACTCCTCCTCCTCCTTCCCCATTATATCAAAAGAGACTTAGAAGGATTTGTCTTTATGTATTCTAAGGCAAAAAATACAGAATTTATAAAGTATGACACACACAAAAATACTCAGCAGCAATACTCAGCCATCAGGGAAATACAATAGCAATGGAAAAGTACTTACTGATTCTCTCATGGGAATTATTAAAATAAAAAGCCTGATAATATTTGGAGTAACTAGACCTTATTAGAATTACTAGTCAAAATATAAAATCTGAGAGCTACTTTGAAAAAATGATTGGATATGCTGTTCATCAAACATCTACTCAGAAAAATATAAACAAACTTAATCTGAAAGAAGTTAACACTCAAACCATAAGTAGTCCATCAACCAAAAGTGATTAAACAGATGGTGATATTGGAAGAGATATAATATATAATATAATATTATATTTATGTTATATAATTTATATTATTGTATAATTTATATATAAAAATATATATTATATAATTTATATAATATAACTTATATTATGTTATATTATATAATATATTATATAACATAATTTATTATATATAATACATTTATCTAATTTATTATATAATATAATTGTATTATATATTATATAATATGAATTATATAATAATATATTACATAATAACATATATAATATAATATATTATAATATAACATAATATATAATTATATATAATGTAATATAATATATAATTATTATATAATAATGGTTATATATTATATAATATAAATTATATAATAATGTACTATATTATGATATATTATAATATATAATATGATATTTATATAATGATTAGTTTATTTATATCATATAATTTATATTATATAATATAATTTATATATAATTTATAATATAATATAATATTTATGTATTATTTATTCTTTTGATTTAAAAGAATAAATTATACATAAATAAAATATGTAGAGGAATCGTACAAACATTAATCTTTGAGAAAGAAAAACTTTAAACCTTTAAACATCCCTAGTTTATTCCTCATATTGAGGAAATCTAACATGAAAATAAATTGATGTATTTGTCTTTTTAGTTCTATTATCTATGTCTAGTACCTAAGTTGTACTTAACACTGCAGGTTCTTTTTTTGTTTTTTTGTTTTTTAGGTTGGTCGTGGGGCTTGAACTCTGGGATTGTGTGCTGTCCTTGTACTCTTCAGCTCAAGGCAAGCACTCTACTGCGAGCCACAGTGCCACAGCACCACTTCCAGTTTTGAGTGGTTTACTGGAGAGAAGAGTCTCACAGACTTTTCTGCCCAGGCTGCCTCTGAACCATGATCCTCAGTTCTCAGCCTCCTGAGTAGCTAGGATTACAGGTGTGAGTCACTGATGCCAGGCTACATGACAGCTTCTTGTCTATTTAAATGACCAAAGAAAAGGATCTTCTAATCCTTTTGTAGAACAAAAGGGAAATCTTTTAAAGGAGTTAATATATTCTAAAAATCATGAGCATTGATTTATACTTGTATAAAGTATTTATTTTGTCAGGTGAAGAGTTTATTTCTTGAAGTTTGTAATGAGCAGAGGATGCCTGTGATCCTGTGTTCAATAATATGGTGTATCAGCCATTTTCCTAACCATGTACTTTTCTGAAATATAGCATAACAGAACCTGAATTTCCATAGATTATATTATTTTTTACTTATGCTAAATAATGTGGTTGGCTAGGAGTTATGTCTGAGTTGGAATGCCTTAATCTCTTATCTAAAGTATTTATGATTGGTGCCATGACATAAAGAAAAAGAACACATCTCCTTCCTGAGGCAGTACCAGGAAAAAGTTGAAAGAGAACATTCAATTCAGAGAAAAAAAGTCTACAGCAGCTATAATTTAGGAAGAATAGATCTTTATTCTAATCAACCATTAGAAGGCTAGTTAATTTTGGGTTCTCTAAATTGTTTTTAGGTATTTTTATGTTTGTTTCAAAGATAAAGGCCTACATTTTCATGGAGAAATGGAACCAAACTCTCACTGACTTCATTTTATTGGGCTTATTGCCTCCTAAAAAAACTGGTCTACTTCTCCTGCTTTTTTATGTGTTCATGTTCTCTCTTACTTTGATTGGAAATTCAACAGTGACCTCTCTCATATATATGAATTGCTGACTCCACACCCCATGAACTTTCTCCTCAGCCAGCTTTCTCTCACAGACATCTCCACCACTGAGCACAAGATGGCACTCAACTTCCTCTCAGGACAGAAAAGCAGGTTTTATTGTAACATAATTACAGATCATAAAGATCACCCATTTTAGTATAAACCAACATACCTGTCCAATCTTCAACACAATCCAGTTTTAGAACATTTTCCCTATCCAACTTTTCCAGTTATTTCTTCTTTTCCCCCTTTGATTTATTTCTTGTTGTTACTATTCTTTATTTCTGCCTTGTATGTCAGTTTCTCTGATTTGAATAAGAGAAAAGGAATCACAGAAATAATGTGACAAAGGGTGAACCAAGGCAACAGGGATACTCACTAGACACTATGTTGGAAATGAACTTTACAACTTGGGAGAGGGGAGTCTGAGGGCAGGGAGTGGAAGAAAATGAAGAAAGGGGTAACCCTGTGCAAAAAGAAATGTACTCATTACCTTATATAACTGTAACCCCTCTGTACATCATTTTTACAATAAAATTATAAGACAACTACAACACCTATAATAGAGAGAAAGTCAGATCAGTAGTTGCCTGGGATAGAAATGGAAGCTTTTATTCATTTTAAGTCTTGAGTAGGAGATATCTGGTAGAGGAGTGGCTGATGGTACTGTCTC
This sequence comes from Dipodomys ordii, assembly GCF_000151885.1. NCBI lineage: Eukaryota > Metazoa > Chordata > Mammalia > Rodentia > Heteromyidae > Dipodomys > Dipodomys ordii. The sequence goes on from NW_012267243.1 coordinate 906,553, forward strand.
ACACCCACACACAACTCCTCTTCTTTCCTGAACACCTATCCTGTCTTCTCCTTTCCTTCCCCTCCCACTTAACCCTGGGTTTGCTTTCTTCTACATCTGCCTTCTCTTGAGAATTATCCATTGGTTCCCATGGTTTGGGGGATCTCATGTTACTTGAATTCCCTTCATAGTTCTGAGAAGAAAGGGTCTGGGAAAGGAAGAACTGTGGATGTTGACATCTTCCCACTGATCTTCCCCTCCCCATACGTCTCCCAGCTTTGCCCACACCTCCCCTCCTCTCTCTCTTCATTCCTTGATTTTTCTTCCCATTTTGAGGCTTTGGTTCAGACATTTCCCTAGACAAGATCCTTCAGACCGATCTTTAGGCCCATAATCTAAACTACTGAGGGCATACCAATGGTTGCATATTTTTTTAAATTCTATTTTCCCTTTAGATATCTTAAGACACAAAAGAGTCACAGGTTCCTCCCACAAGCTAGGAGAATAATCTGTTTCTTCTTAATTTAATGAACTTTTATTCTTGACATATTTAAAAGGAACTGGCAAAAGTTGGTAAAGGCAAAGTAAACTTCTGCTGGTCTTACTACTATCAGAAAAAAAAATAAAAATCAAGAATGTGGTGTGTGGGCAAAACCAAAGTTTATGTCCCTTGTTCCAATTGCTTTGTTCACATTTTTAATACAATTGGCTTTAGCAGGCTCCTTTAACAGTTAACAAGAAGTTAAGTTGTAACAGAATTTTCAATTAAACTACCACTAAGAGTTCAATCCACATATATACTTATGAACCAGAAATTTGGCCACTCTTGCAACCTTATGTGACTTTTTTTGGAGATTTTGGTACTTCTTTACATTCCTCTCCTGTGATCTAGTCAGAGTGAATTTACAAAGCTATAAACTCTTTCTCTTTAAAGATATGAACCCAAAGGTTTTAATGTTTGGGTGTGGTTCTGATGAGAAGTAGAGTATCGAAAGAAAACAAGTTGCTAATCCAGTACCTTTTATCCTAAAGGAACTTTCCAAAGAAGGTATAGGGCTTGGGGTTGGCCTTATTCAGAAGCAAAGTTGGGAAAGGGCAGATTTTATAACATTTATTGCTTTACTTCCCTTCTATGCCATGACAGAAGGTATCTGTTAAACGAGTGGCTTGTAGTACCATACCATACCTACACTCATCCATCTTTTTTCTCTACCCTACTCACTTCTGTTTCTGTTCTCCAGCTTCATATTTTGTTTTTTTTCCCTCTATTTACACCACTTTTGAGAATTTTCCTTTGGGCTCCCATGGTTCAGGGACTCAGATGAACTTCCTTTATATTGTTTTAATTCATTTCTAGTTAATGAAAGTTATGTAGTAAAGGAGGTAAGGAAGGTGTTGAAACCACCCCCCAAAAGTTCCACCACACCTCACCCTTCTCTCTGCACCCCTGGCCCCATCCTTCCCCTTATTCCTCACTTCATCCATTGAAAGTTTTCTCTGCCCTCTTTTTGAGAAACATTTTTTCTCCTAAATTTCTGCAGCTAAGATACTGTAGATAGATTTTCAGGTTCCGAATGTAGATAAAGACAACTGAGGGGATCCCAAATGTTTTCTTCTGAATTTTTTTTCTCATTTTCAATATCTTAAGACAGAATAGTGTCAGAGATTTCTTCCACAAGTGAACAGTATAAACCATTTCTTCCTAACTCAGTGAACTTTTATCTTTGATACACCTAAGATAAGCTGAGAAACTTGCTAAGGCAGTGTAATCCTGCTGAAAGTCTTGTTTCTGAAAGTCAGGTAAGAAAATGTTGAATGGGCAAAATCCCAGTTTATATCCCTAATGTAGTATTGCCTGTTTTTTCCATTTGGCGGGTTCACAAACTTAACTTCGTTGGCTGCAGCAGGATTCTTAATAGTATCAAGAAGTTGTCACAGAATCTTTTCAATTAAAGTACAATTAAAGTTGAGCCATCTAGCCAAAATCAGAAATTGTCAGAAAATTACCCACCTGATGCTCTTTAATAAGAGCAACTCCACCAGTCTCTAGAAAACCAATTCTGATTCTTTTTTCTTTCTTACTTTCTTTTTTTTTTTCCTCGATCGTGGGGCTTGAACTCTTAGCCTGTGTGCTGTACCTTAGTTATTCAGCTCAAGGCGAGCATTCTACCACTTGAGCCACAGTGGCACTTCTGGTGTTCCAGTGGTTCATTGGAGATAAGAGTCTCATGGTCTTTCCTACCCAGACTGGCTTTGAACCGCGCTCCTCAGATCTCAGCCTTCTGAGTAGCTAGGATTATCAGCATTAGCTACTGGTGCCTGTCTAGAAAACTAATAGTTAAAAGAAAAATGTGATTAACCAATTTTGCCAGCACAATTTACTGAACAGGCTGTCTTTCTTCCATCCTATTTTTTAGCTCCCTTATTGAAGATTAGATGGCTATAGGCTTAGAAAAGATTTCTTAAAAATGGTAGCTGCCCTAAAAATGATGGTGGGTATATCAAACAACAGTTTGACAAAAATAAAAAAAATTCCTTCATAAGAAACATGTTTGGTGAAGGCTCTTTCATTGTATCTCTTAAGCAGCAACTCCTATTAAAAAAATAGTCATTATTTCCAAAGCAACTAGAAAGGAGGTTCTAAATATAGACAGCATTATTCCTTTCCACTATAATACTGTTCATCAAGACTGTCAGAGTGGTCAATTTTGGTAAATCTTTGATAAAGAGATGACATTCGTCCAGGGACTCAGAAGAACTGAATGTTCTCAAAGCTTGTTACTAATTAAAATATTATCCACAGCCTCCAATAACATAAAAATGCTGGTCAAGATAATTTCTTAGTAATGAGGTATCTATAAGGCACTGGAGACTGGTCAGATTGACAGGATGCTAGAGAAAATGGGATGGCCAATTGAACTAAAGCACTGCTTATATTCCAGTTGGCCAGTATGGTCCTAGTAGTGGTCATCCTCAATACCATGAGATATCCCCCTTGGCTATGAATACTGCTGACAGATCATTCCTCTAAAGGATCAGAATTCACTCCATCCAGACAAAAAATCCCAGAAATGCCAATATCCCCCCCCGCCCCCCCCCACATACACATACACCTAAAAAGGCAGGTGAACTTTTGGCCTTGTGACAAGAGAGCTGGGCAGATTTAGACAGTGGTAGAAGTTTCTTTCAACCCTTAATCATCAGGAACTGCAGTGATAGGGTCTGGCATGATCCGTCCCCAGCGATGTTTACTTTATACATCATTCACTCCACGTCCATAGGGTCTCAGGTCAATCGCAGTGGGAATGGGACTTCTTGAGCTTCTAGCCTCTCTGCCACACCAGCATTTCTATGATTTAGTGTGTAGATTTATTTAATAGATTCCTCACAAACATTATTCTCTCCATATCAGTCTTTTTTTTAAACCGGTCCTGGGGCTTGAACTTAGGACCTGGGTCCTGTCCGTCCCTGAATCTTTTGTGCTAGAAGGGTGGCTGAAAGTGGCTCAAGGTACTTCCCCACAAGGACACACAAATGCCTTGTTCCCGACTCCCTAAACACTCCTTTTTCTCCAGCTGCATCCCTTTTTCTTTTTCCACTTCCCACCTTTGTGAATTTTCCTCTGGTTTCCATAGTCTGGCAACCTAGAGGGCCTCTTATAATGCTGGAATTCCCTTTTCAGCCCTGAGAAGAGATCTGGTGAAGGATATACTGAAGAAGTTGACACAGATAATTTTCCTTAACCCACCTTTGTCTTTGCACCCTTGGCCCCCACTTTGCCCTCTTCCCTCCCTTGATCCCTTAAACTATTTTTTTCTTCTCCCTTTTGAGAAATACTTTTACAGTGAAATTTCTGCAGAGAATTCTAAAGACAAAGCTTCAATTTGGTAAGCTAGAGAAAGATAGCTGAGGGATCGTGATTATTCCCATTTTCTTCTGATTTCTAGTTCTCTTTTGATTTAAGAATGAAAAGTTTTGAATCCTTTTCACAAGCAAACAATACAAGCCATTTCTTTCTAAATCAGTGAACTTTTCTTCTTGGAATGCTTAATAGGAGCTGACAAACTTGCTAAAGCAAAGTATAATCCTGTAGAAGGTACACCTGCTTAAAGAAAGTCAAGTGGGGTCTGCTCGGTAGTAGAGCACTTGCCTTGCATGCCTGAGGCCCTGGATTCAATTCCTCAGCACCAAATAAGCAAAAAGAAAAAACCCAGAAGTGGCTCTGTGGCTCAAGTGGTAGAGCACTAGCTTTAAGCTGAAGAGCTGAGGGACAGCGCCCAGGCCCAGAGTTCAGGCCCCATGACCAGAACCCAAAAAAAGAAAGTCAAGTGACAAAGATTAGTAGGTGGGCAGTACCCCCAGTTTATATCCATAATGATATGCTACTCTTTTCCAATTGCTGGCTTTACATTCTTTTTAAAAAATATATTGTAAAGGTGATGTACAGAGGTGTTACAGTTACATAAATAAGGTAATGAGTACATATTTTAAACAGTGTTACCCTCTCCTCTTTTTCTCCATTTTCCCTCCCCTCCAGTTCCCCTCCAACCCAAATTGCAAAATTCATTATTCACATAGTGTCTGAATATCACTATTGTATTGGTTCAACCTTAAATGGCCACAAACAGGGCCACAATAAATCTACCAGTACAACTATGTTCATTGCAGCATTATTTACTATAACTAACATATGGAATCAACCCAGAGGCCCCTCAGTAGATCAGTGGATCAAGAAAAAAAATGCACTCACTACCTTACTTGTATAAATTTAACCCCTATTACATCCTCTTGACAATAAAATTTAAATTTAAATTTTAGGAAAGAAAATGTGGTATAAATACACAATGGAACTCTATGCTTCCATCAGAAATAATGGCATTGCCCTATTCATTAGGAAATGGAAAGACTTGGAAAAAAATTATATTAATTGAAACAAGCCAGACCCAAAGAAGCCTGGGCTCCATGGTTTCACATTCTTAATTTAAGCAGGCTGCTTAAGAGGAATAGGTGATTACATTTTATCAGAGGTCCTCAATTAAAGTATGACTACTTGAAGTCAAGTTACCTGGCCAAATAGGAATTCATAAGAAAAAAATAGGCCTTACTCAGCTGATTCTCTTCTAGTACATCATAATTTCCAGGATCTAAAAAACCAACTCTTTTAACAAAATGTGACTTAATCAAAATAGCTTCCTGTAAGATGTTGGCTATTAAAATGGTACTCCTTTATGTAAAGCAATCTCTCTCTCTTTTTTTTTTTTTTGGTCAGTCGTGGGGCTTGAACTCTCGGCTTGGGAGCTATCCCACAGCTCTTCAGCTCAAGGCGAGAGCTCTAGCACTTGAGCCACAGCGCCACTTCTGGTTTTCTAGTAGTTTATTGGAGATAAGAGTGTCACGGACTTTCCTGGCCAAGCTGACTTTGAACCGTGATCCTCAGATCTCAACCTCCTAAAGTAGCTAGAATTACAGGCATGAGTCACCAACTCCTGGCTTAGGAAAGCAATCTCTTCCATAGAAAATATTCTGACTCCACAAACTCCTTCTGGAAATATCACCATTCCCAGTGAGGTATTATATGTATCTAATGGAACTCGTATACTACGGGAAATACTTCTGACTTTTTATAAGCCTTTGTAGGTGAATCACAATCTTTTATTAATCCTGATTCTTTCCTGGAAAGTGGAAAAAACCAGCATGAAATTCCATTAAACATCTATTACTCATTAAGTTTAGTAAGTAATACAGCAGGTATCAAAATAGGATATGTTGACATTTTAATTGGAATGACAACAGATATTTTCTTTATATTTCCAAGTGAATTTGAACTTCTTTCTATGTGTTTTCATATTGTTGTGCTTTGTCCATTCATATAACTGAAGTTTAGTCCAAAGTAGGCTTGATGAAGTTGTTCAAGAGAGTTATCAGAGAAGGAGAGAAAGCTTTAAAAAGATCCCAGTGTATATAGTGACACTGAGTGGAATAGAGGGATGTGGCTAATGAAGCATGAATGGTATGAATTTGCATCAAGTTGGAGCAATCAAGCATTTCAAGGAAGGAGAAAAGAACAGGAAGACAATTCTATACAATAATTTAATTACAACAATAATAATATATACAATATAAAATAATTCACTTTTATATGTTTTTCATCAACATGAAAGAGTTTGCTTTTGAAAATTTAATACAGACTGAAAATTCATTGAATATACTTCCAGAAAGATTTTTGGGCATATATTGCATCATTTTCTATGTCAATAAACAGTATATCAAAATTTACCAAAGCTATCCAACTATTTATTTTTTTTATTTCTTTTAGTGTGAAAATATATACAGAGGGCTTACAATTACATGGGCAAGATAGTGAGTACATTTCTTATCAAGCATTGTTGCCTCCTCCTTTGTTTCCGCTTCCATCCATTCCCCTCTCTAACCCTCCTTCCTTCCCCCATCAAATTTGTAAAGTTCATTTATTGACATAACTTTGTGTACATCTCATTGTTGTAATGGGTTCACCTGTATCCTTATTTAAACAATTTGTTTTTTCCCTTCCCCTCCACAAATTATACCAACATCAAGTACAGTGAAAGCAAGGCTTATACCAAGGGGGAGGTACATACACAGCAACAAAGAAATCATCTTATAAATATTTTCCAACTCTTTATGATTGTTTTTAATATTCAACACTGAAGCCCACACAAATGGCTTATTACAAAACAGAACGACATAACAGTATTCTGTTTCAAGTTACTGTGTGGCATTCATTCAACAAAAGAAAATGCAATCCTGGCCGCCACAGCACAGGCTCTATGGTCCAGCACACCACCAGCCAATCGAATTGGGTCCACTCCCTGGGGGTAACAACACTGTTTGATCCTAAAGCCCTCTGACTCAAATCCCCTGCCAAAAGGGAGGAATCACACACATCAGAGCAGAACATAAGCTCTGTTCATAAGGCTCCTGTGGCTACCTGGGAAAGGCTGGGACACAGCTCCAGGCCTATGACAGCATTTGCAAACCTCAAATCCCCAAACATCCTGCCACAAAGCCTGAGAGTGGGACTGTAGATAGCAGGGACCCTCCCTCATCAAAAGGTCATCTGTTCCCAACCAAGCCACAAGGAAAGTGGACTACTGCAAGGCATACAAGCTTCTATCAGGAATCGGCTTTGAGGACCACGTGGAGACTCAAGCTCCCCAAAACAGCCCGAAAAACCCACTCTTTAGTTTTCTTTGTTTATTTTTGTTTGGCTTGGTTTGGTTTTGGGTCTGATCATTTGTTGCTTGTTTTTTTTTCTGTGTGTTCTTTTTGTGTATTGTGTTTAGGATTTGCTATTTCACTTCAATCTCTTGTTTTTCATTATTATATTTTCCACTTTCCAATTTCCTAATTTGTAACTGTTTTATTTTCCTCTCATTCTCCCCTTCTTGTTTTCTCCACATTGTACTACTATTCCATCTGAGCTACTCTGTCTAGTTCTATACACAAAGTAAGGCCTCCTTCTATGTGTGTAAACAATAATTACAGGAGCTATGTTAGATTAAGTGACTTTCCAATAATATGTGAATAAAACTTTTTCTAATCTCAGCAGTCTCTCAAATACACTTGTATATAACTTCTTTTCTTATCTTCATCTAGATCTCTAAGCTATTCCCTTCATAATCTTTCTTTGAATTCTTTTCTACCTCTTACACTCAAAAACAAGGTCTCTATTCTCCTCCTACTACATATACTCCTTCCCTAAGCTATTCTTACCCCTCTACTGTCACTATAATCAATTTATCTTCTGAACTTATATTTATATCTCTCCAATCCTAACCCTTCTCTTCATCTTCTTGGTACTGGCACAAGAACAGACCTGAGGACCAATGGAATAAGAGTGGAGACCCAGAAATGAACCCATAGACCTATAGCCACCTAATCTTTGACAACAGAGCTAAAGAAATAGATTGGATTAGTTCGAGTATGTCCATATTTGCAAAGATATTGTCCATTTTTTTCAGATTCTCAAACTTATTAGCATGAAGGTTTGAGAAGTATTCCCTTTTAATGTTCTGAGTCCTGGTTGTTTCTGTGGTGATGTTTCCATTCTCATCTCTGAGTTTGTTTATTTGAGTGTGTTCTCTTCTTTTTCTGATAAGATTAGGTAAGGGTCTGTCAATTTTGTTAATATTTTAGAAGAACCAACTCTTTGTTTTGTTGATTTGTTCTATGCTTTTTATTCTAATTCATTTAATTCTGATTTAATTTTAATTATTTCTTTCCAGCTACTGGATTGGGGTATAGCTTGCTGCTCTTTTTCAAGGAAGTTCAGATGTCTCATTAAATTGTTGGTTTCAGATCTATTCAATTTTTAGATATAGGAACACAGAATGATAAAATTTCCTCTAAATACTGCCTTTGCTGTGTCCCAGAGGAACTGATATTTTGTGTGTTCATCTTTGTTGAAAATCATGAGCATTTGAATTTCCTTTTTAATCTCTTCTCTGACACACTGGTGATTCAAAGTGTGTTGTTCAACCTCCATGTGTTACAAGACTTTCTTTGGTGGTTTTTGGTGTTGAGTTCTAATTTTATTCCCTTGTGGTCTGAGAGAATGCAGGGCATAACTTCAATGTTAATGAATTTGGACAAGTTTGCTTTGTGACCTAAAATGTGGTCTATTTTGGAAAATGTTCCATATACTACTGAGAAGAAGGTACATATGACCAGATAAGATGATCTTAAACAAAATGAACCCCAAGGTAGGGACACAAGTGGTGTTTCCTTTATTGCAATTATTTCTAACGTATTTATGATGTACCCTGTGATTTTTTTGCTACTTTTTATGTTCATCCTGCATGGTATAATCCCTAATTTCACTGTATTTGATCTTGGTGCCCTGCATCTTGTATATACAATTCTCTAATTTGGGGCGGGGAAGGGATAAAACAAAATGCATAAATAGGGATACAGGTTGACTCATTGTAACAATGAGATGTACAAGACACTATGTTGAAATGAACTTTACAATTTAGGTGGGGGTGAGGATGGGGAGAAGTGTAGGTGTGGAAGTGGGAGAGAAGGGACGGTAGGGGAAAAACTGAGGAGGCAACAATGCTTAATAAGAAATGTACTTATTACATTGCTCATGTAACTGTAACCCCTCTGTACAGTTTTGTTACAGTTAAAAACATATTAAAAGAAGAAAAGAAATAGGATGGAAGAAAGACAGCCTTTTCAGTAAGTGGTGCTGGCAAAATTGGTTAAACCCTTGTAGAAAACTAAAGCTAGATCATATAGATCATCCGCACCAGTATCAACTCCAAATGGATCAAAGACCTTGAAATAAAAGCAGATTACATGAAAACATTACAAGAAGGAATAGGAGAAACTAGCGCTCCTTGGCACAGGCTGAAATTTTCTTAATAGAGACCCAGAACCACAACAAATCAAAAATAAAAGGTTGGACAAATGGGATTGCATGAAACTTCAGAGCTTCTGCAAGGCAAAGGACATAGCTAGTAAGATCAATAGAAAGCCCATGGACTGGGATAAAATCTTCAATATCCATACCACCTACAAGGGTCTCATATTTAAACTATAATTAGAACTCAAAAAAATAAATCCCACAACAACAAATGCTCAAAGAAACAACTGCCCAATAAATAATTGGATTAAGACTTAAAGAGAGACTTCTCTGAAGAGAAATCTGGCCAATAACCACATGAAGAAATGCTCTACTTCTCTAGCCATAAAAAATTGCAAAACAAGACAATATTGAGATTCCACCTCACCCTAGTGTGAATGGGTATAACCAAGAATTCTAATAACAACAGATGCTGGAAGGGATGTGGACAGAAGGGAACATTACTGCATTGTTGGTGGGAGTGTAAACTTGTTCAACCACTTTGGAAAGCAGTATGGCGGTTCCTCAAAAGACTCCATATAAAGTTCCCCTATGACCCAGGAATCCTACTTTTGGGCATTTACCCAAAAGATCACAAACAAGGTAATACCAATGCTACCAGCACAACCATGTTGATAGTAGCATTATTCACCATAGCTAAGATATGGAACCAACACAGATGCCTCTCAGTAGATGAATGAATTAAGAAAATGTGATATATATATATATATATACACATATATATCGTATATATATGTTTGTATATATATATGTGTGTGTATATAAA
>NW_012267243.1:921491-974036 GCF_000151885.1 Dipodomys ordii
AAGAAAGGAAGGAAGGAAAAAAGAAAGAAAGAAAGAAAGAGAAAGAAAAAAAAGTAATGTACTTATTATCTTGCCCATGTAATTGTAACCCCTCTGTATAGTATTTTCACAATAAAAAAAAGAAAGAAAATAAGGCAGAGATTGTAGTAAAGGTGATATTTGACTCAATATAAAGAAACTGAAATATAATAATTTTGTTTTTTTCAGCTAAAGACAATAAGAAGCTTATGAAAGTAAGCTAGACTTAATATCCATCAGGAAGAAAACTTGAACAATAATAATATTTCTCAACACAATAAATATTACACATTTTTTCTAAATTTTATAAACATTTTGGATTCAGATTGCACAATGAGTTTTGTAAATATACATATGTACATATATATATATATTGTTTTCCCTGTAGAACTAAAAAGGACAATTATATGAACCTCTCTTTCCAATAATTGTTTTTAATTATTTGAGTAGAATTAATATTTGAAATTGCCAATAAAATTATTGTAGTTGTCATTTTCTGTTGTGTGTATTTATTTATGAAAATACTTAAAGTGTATACACTATCTGTCAAATGGTTTTAATTAAAGAATCTAAAATTGGAGTGGCTTATTTTTTATCAATTCAAAAAATATATGAAAAATGAAAAAGGTTTTTTGGCAAGGTGGCTTATGCTTCTCAGCTAATTAGTGGACAAAGTTCTGTAGATATACATAAATTTCTTGTTCTGACATGATGTGTCCACATATGAACATTTTAGAATGAAATGAATTTTTCAGAACAGAAAAAAATAATTGTTTATGAAAGTAATAAGCAGATTTTAACAGAAAATCAATTGTTGGTAATATAAATGACTTTAAGGAAAAAAATTGATGAAAAACATTTAATGAAATGACTCCTCAAACCAATTAGACCTATTTCAGGTCTGTCAACTGTTCCTTGGGTTTTAGTAGCAAAGTTAGTACAATATAATGCCTGGATGCAGCTGAGAGGTGGAGGAGGTACAGGTTACCATTGTTTTTCACTTCTGGGATTTTAGCGACTTACACAGATTTGTGTTGAGGATTTTGTACAAGTTCCTTACCGTGAGAACATGACTCTCACAGCATTGATGATATGAAATACTTCAATTTGTAAGTACATGAATGTGAGTAAATGTAAAACATAAATAAATACTTTCTAACAGTGTGCAAATTCACAGGAAAAATAATGGTATCAACAAGCACAGATTGTCCCCAAGGTGGCTGGCATAGTGATGTTCTTGGGTTTCATTGCACATAAATTTCATTTCCTCAACAAACATTTCAAATCATTGTATACAATAACCTGCAGGTTATGTGTAGATGTATAAATGAAACATATTTTCATTTCATATATAATTTAGTTCCTGTCAATGTGTTTTCCAAAATAGGCAATGCACATATGTCAAAATCCAGACAAAAAAAAATCCAAAAGCTTCTGGTTCTATTTTAGGGATATTTAATGTGTTTGAACAGTTAAGTAAATGCTATGATGTGGAGAAATTTTTTTGTGATAGTGCTCTAATATTGTGTAATATTGTACACTATTGATGCTTTGCTCATTTAAAAGTGCTAAGTGTGGTGGGGATTTGTTTCTCATGCCAGTATTCCTAGCTAATCTGGAGTCTGAGATTTAGAGGATCTTGTCAAAAGTGAACTCAGGCAGGATTGTCCTCAAGTCTGTATGGCCAACCAATGAGCAAAATGCCAGAGTGAGTCATGGCTCAAGTTGTAGTGCAACTTTTATGATACATGTATTTTTCAAAAGCTAAGAAAAGCCAGGCATCAGTGGTTCATGCCTGTAATCCTAACTAATCAGGAGGATGAGATTAAAGTAACATTTTTGAAGTCTGTCTGGACAATAAGTGCTTAAGATACTTGTCAATTAATGTCTTCAAAACTGTAAATGTAATCACAAGCGGTAGAGCACTAGACTTGAGCACAAAAACTTTGGGACATTGCCCAGACCCTGAATTCAAGCCCCAGGACTTGCACATAACACATAACACAAACACACACACACACACACACACACACACACACACACACATGCATGTATGCACACAGCAATAATAAAATAAACTAGTAGTTTTGAGCTGTGACTGTGGCTTACAGCTACAGTCCTAGCTACTCAGAAGGCTGAAATCTGAGGATTGTGATTCAAAGCCAGCAGGGTTAGAAAAGTCTGTGAGGCTCTTATTCCAATTTTCCACCAAAAAGCCAGAAGTGAACTGTGGCTTCTCTGGAAGAGTACGAGCTTTAATAAAATAAATATATAAAAATTTAAAAAGGGACAATGTCCAGAACCACAGTTTAAGCTTTATCGTGTTTAAGAGTCATAAACTTTGCTGTCCATAATGAGTTGAACCATAGTCATCAGAAATCAGGGGCCTATGTAGTGAGTATTACACATGTGAGCCACCTGAATCAGGATATTGCTAACGTTTTGTGGGTTAGATGGGTTAAATATTTTTAAATTTTTACTTGTCAAGGTTACATACAAAGGAGTTACATTTACATAAGTAAGGCAATAAGTACATTTCTTGTCAAACTTGTTACTCCCTCCCTCATTTTTCTCCCATTTTCCCTCCCCACCTCCAAGTTGTACAGATCATTTCCAACATACTGTCTTGTGAGTATCATTGTTGCATTGGTTCCCCCCTTGTCCTTTGTCTCACCATTCTGTTGTTCCCCTTTCCTTCCCTAATTCAGAAATGTATATGCAGTAGCAGGGAACCAAAATCATATACAGTGAAAACAGGAGTCATACCATATTGGGAAGAAGATACAAAAGAAAGAAGAAATCACGTAGTACATTAAGACATGGACACAAGAGGTTGTATAAAAATTTTAATTTGTGTTCTTAATAACTACATTTGTTATGCCAGTATATTTTATACATTTTCAACTAAAAGAATATATTTTATAGCATCTTTTAAGTGGTTGAACTGAACATGGACTAGATGTACAAATGTTATTGTGTACTAATTAAAATTTATTCATGGAAAAATCCATTTTGATTTTATTACTATTAATTTTTGGTCATTTGGATAATAAAGATTATTCTTGAACCAAGTTCAAATAGACAAACTTTCATAACTAATGCAAATAATGAGTCACCAGTGGCTCATACCTATAATCCTATCTACTTAGGAGGCTGAGATGTGAGGATCCTTTTCAAAGCCAATCCTGGCAGGAAAGTCTGTGAGACTCTTATCTCCAACAAAAACCACTAGGAAACAGGAAGTGGCACTATATCTCAAGTGGTATAGTGCTTCACCTGGAGATGAAGAACTGAGAGACAGCGCCCAAGCCCAGAGTTCAAACCACTATCAACCAGAAAAACAAAACAAACAAAAAAAATAAAACTGCAACTGCCACAGTTTCCCTTATTTGTAATAATTAGTATGCATCTAGTATAATCTTAGCAGATGAGCAGAACAGCTCAGTAGCTAGGTACACATGACCATACAAGACGACACTAAGCAAAATGAACTCCAAGACATGGACTCAAGAAGTTTTTCTTTGTTGTTATTTTTAATGGAGTACATGATTTCTTTCTTCTTTTGTGTTTTTCCCTCTATGGTTTACCCCTTTTGTCACTGTGTTTGATTTTGGTATCCTAGATATTGTTTACACATTTGTCTGAATCAGGGAAGGGAATGGGAACAACAAAATGGTGAAACAAAGGACAAAGGAGGAACCAATACAACAGACACTATGTCACAAGACACTGGGTAGGAAATGGTCTGTACCAATTGGAAGGTGAGGTAAGTGGGAGAAAAATGAGGGAGGGGGTAACAAGTTTGACAAGAAATGTACTTATTACCTTACTTATGTGACTGTAACTCCTCTTCACATAACTTCCAGGAAAGCAGAAGTAGTCTTGTGGATCAATGTGGTAGATCACTAACTTTGAGCAAAAGGAACACAGGAATAGTGCTTATGCCCTCAGTTGAAGTCCCACATCCAATAGGAATAATAATTATTAGTATCATAATAGAAAACAATCATTAGACCTATCATATAACATATTCAAAGGGCAGAATAAAATATGTATGCATGTTTTTATTCATTGTTTGTACAGGAAGTTTCTTTGGAGCATATTTTGAACAGATGCCAGAACATCTTTATTCCTAAAGCTATAGATGATGGGGTTAAGCATGGCTGTGACAAAGGTGTAAAATATGGCCAAGAATTTATCCTTGCCTGCAGTGTGGTGGGACCTTGGTTTCCTATAGGTGAAGATACATGGTCCATAGTACATTGTAACCACAACCATGTGGAAAGAACAGGTGGAAAGGGATGTTTTCTGTGCCTGTGAGGATTTCATTTGGAACACAGTGTGCAAAATTTTTATATAAGATAAGGCGATGATGAAGAAAGGGGTCAATAGAAATATAATTCCATTTATATATGTTATTCTTTCATAGTTTGATGTGTCTAAGCAGGAGAGTGTCAAAGCAGGGATTTCACAAAAAAAGTGATCAATGGCCCTAGAATGACAGAAGGATAAATGCATGATATTTACTGTGTGAACTATGGAGTTGAGGGTCCCAACCAGCCAGGCCCCTGCAGCCATGAGCCTGCTGACAGCATCCTTCATGAGCACTGGGTAGCGCAGTGGGTGACAGATGGCTGCATAGTGATCATAGAACATGGCAGCCAGGAGGAGGCACTCACCACCCAGTAGACCAAGAGACCAAAACAGCTGGAAGCCACACCCCACAAACGAAATCGTTCTGCTGCCAGACAGAAAGTCAGTGATCAGTGTGTTGGAAGTGTGCAAGATATCCATGAAGGAGAGGTGGCTGAGCAGGAAGTACATTGGTGTATGGAGTCCTGAATCTCCTCGGATAAGGAGGATCATGAGTGCATTTTCTGGTAAGGTCATAACATAGGTGATAAATAGACATGAGAAGAAAGCTAGACTTGCTTGAGAAGAAGAGAAAAGTCCCACAAGTATGAAGTCACTATTGGATGTGTGATTTCCATGGCTCATGATGAAATTTTACCTATAATTAAAAAAGAAGAACATATATAATGGCAACACTAATGAGAAAGTATTTATATCACAAGCACAATAGTTTACATAATTATAATACTGTACCAAACTACGTTATAAATGAGTTAAAGATGCATATTATAAATTCACATTAAAAGTGTCTCCATCAGTTTTTGAATGGAACATGCTTTAAAGGTGGATATTAATTTACACAAACCAACCGTTGTCATTTATTATCTTGAAAGCCTGTGTGTCTCCTACTTCTCAATCAGCCTGTACCCTTCAGCAATTACAGTTTTCTCCATAAAAATGACTGCATCTCAAGAATGCTTACTCCTGTGCTGCCTGTTGAAGTCTAATATCTAGCTCTAATCCTTGATTGCCTAATCATTCTTATTCTCATAAATATTTCATTTGGCATAGCTAACACTTCTAGTGTTTAAACTAAGAACATTGTTGTTTCTTTTTTGTTCCTATAGTGATCTAACTTAATGTTAGATTTATTCATCACTATATTCTATATTCTTCTAAAATATTTTGGGTACATAGAAGCTGCCAGAAATGATTGCTATGTACCTTATATTCAAAAATTTGCAATATAACTGGATATTCTTTTAAATTCATTTCCCATAAGCAAAAATTAAAAGAAGCCGGGTGCTGGTGGCTCACGCCTGTAATCCTAGCTACTCAGGAGGCTGAGATCTGAGGATCGCGGTTCAAAGCCAGCCCGGGCAGCAGAGACTCTGAGACTCCTATCTCCAATAAACCACCAGAAAACCAAAGTGGCGTTGTAGCTCAAGTGGTAGAGCGCTCGCTTTGAGCTGAAGAGCTGAGGGACAGTGCCCAGGCCCAGAGTTCAAGCCCCAGGACTGCCAAAAAAATATTAAAAGAATATCATATTATTTCCAAGACTTTCCTACAAATATCAATATGTAATTAGCAAATATCTTGCTTAGTCTTTGTTTTACTGGAAATATTTTCAACCTTATATGTAAATAATGAATATATTGTTTATTCTGAAACCACAGTGATGAAGAAAATATTTTACTTCTTCTTATTTTGAGATTTCCAAAAAATGCATGTTTATTTATTCCTTACATGATAAAATAGTTTAAAAATATCTCTTCACAAATGAACACTTTGGCTTCTAATAGTGTTTAACAAATGATACTAGCTGACCTCAGCATAGAAAATAATCAAAGGATCTTTTTTGCTTTAAATTCGTTTTTCATTGTAAAAACACTGTGCAGAGGGGTTACAGTTACATGAACAAGGTAATGGGTACACTTCCTATCAAGCATTGTTACCTCTTCCTTTGTTTTTCCCCTGCCATCCCTTCCCTCCCCCTCCACAGCTACACTCTCCCCTCTCCTCCCTCCCTCCTCACTGCTTAAATTGCAAAGTTCTTTTATCAACAGAGTATCTTGTACATCTCATTGTTACAATGGGTCAACCTTTATCCCTATTTAAGCATTTTGTTTTTTCCCTTCCCCTCCCCAAGCTAGAGAAATGTATATACAAGATGCAGGGCATCGTCATCAAATACAGTGAAAACAGGGGTTATACTGTGGGGGAGGAACATACAAAGAAACAAAAAATCACATGGTACATTTATAAATAGGTTACACAGGATAGCAAGAAAGAAAAAAAAAACACATGTGTCCCTTTCCTGGGGTTCATTTCCCTTAACATCAACTTATATGATAATATGTACATAGCTTTTGAACTTTTCTTCTTTTCCCAGACATATACTAGTTATTGCAAATATGGGAAATCATAAGACCTATGTTTCTTTGGTCCTGGCTTACTTCACTTAATATAATTTTTTCCAAGTCTTTATTATGTCCTAACAAATGGGACGATATCATTCTTTCTGATCTTTTGGACAAACATGTCAGTATTTGTGTATTAATTTCAATTTTGAATAGAAGTGTTCTTAGCTGCTTATTATTGAAATCATCCCTGTTCTGAAATAACATTATACCTGTTAACATAGATGTGTCCAAAGATTTTTTCTTCCAAGTTGCTAAATTGTTATCTATACTTTTTCACCAGTGGACTTAAGCACAGATTTTTTTTTATTTATTTTATTTTGTTTCCAATATTATTATAAGCCAAACTACATTAATTTTAAGTAATTATAATTAAATTAGTCGCATTTCTGTGCTGTTTTTCAAATTAAAATAATTTATAAAAAGTGATTCTCTTAACTTTGCTATAACAGGACTATTTTTGTTAACATTGGTGTCTATACATATAGTTTTGGCTTTAATTTCTCTGTTACTATTTACCGAAGTGATAAAGGAATAATGGTGGTTAAACGTGTAAAAGTGTTTTTTTTCTTTCTTGCTATTGTTTCGAATGTATTTATAAGGTGACTTTTTTGGGAGGAGTGGAGGGGTGCGGGCGGAGTGCAGTCCTGTAGCTGGGAGGGCAGGGATGGTAGGGAAAACAAAGGAGGAAGCACAATGCTTGATAAGAAATGTACTCATTATCTTGCTCATGTAATTGTAACCCCTCTGCATGGTATTTTCACAATAAAACACATTAAAAAAATAAAAGTAACAAATCAAAAATATAAGGAAAATTCTGTGAATTCTCCCTGAAAAAAAGTTATTCTCACAACATATCATTGGTTAAACTTTAAGTAGAATCTATGTGTACTTACATTTTATAATATATGAGAATATAAAATTATTTTGGTTTTTACAAAAACTTTATCACTAATCTAATTGATATTTTTTCAAAAGCAGACATATGCCAGTTTGAGTTAGTGACCAGCAGATTAAACAAAACCTGATTTGTTACTCATAATAATACACTGACTAAGGTCTCAATTATATTGGAGACTGAATCAAATACTAAATAAAATGAAGTACAATCACTACCTTAAGCAGACAACATACAGAAAATATGTATAAGAGACGCATAAAACTCTACTTTCCTTAGGAATTAGTGTGCTATTGACTCAAATTATTATATAATTGTATGATAATAAAAGAGAAACATAAGCAGTATTCTTCCTAATACTCCGCAAAGATATAAGAGAAAAAATGTATTTTGAGAATATTTAAGTTTCGATCTCTTCTATATGGAACAGTGATCACTTGTGAAATAATATCTGCAATATTTTTTTATTTTTAGTTATTTTAAAAGATAATCAGAGAAGGATTATAGTTACATATGTCAAGTAAAGAGTACATTTCTTTTTGGACAATGTCAACTCTTCCCTAGCGCTCTTCCAATTTTGAAATAAATATTTATCATCCATGACACATGGTAAAATTTTGAAGATTAAATGAGACAGGATCAAAAACACCACCAACATAAACAAAGACATAGGAGCCAGAGCCTGATTAGATAGTGCATACTCAGTGCAGTATTCACTATTATATTTATTACCACATTAATTAATTGCTATGATCATATTTCTATGATTCTTATTTCTGAACTTTTACTAAGCATTTAAGCTATTGGATAAAAGAAGAGAGAAATCTAACCAGGATGTTATAGGATATGATAATTAAATAAATGCAACAGAGTTAAGAGTATCAGAATGATATTGCCTACCTAGTGATTGGTAAATTTGTTCCCTGAAGCTCTGTGAAGGAGAAAGGATGTATATTACTTGAGAAATGTTTGCCTTCCTTAGCAACAAACAAACATACAGAAGATGGCGAGGTAGTAAGATTAATTCTTATGAAATCAGCCATATAATCTATATTTTACTTCTTAATACCTTTAAATGTTTTAATGAACTATCTTTGTCCTTTCAATTTTTCAAAGCACTGTGATATAATCCATGATATCACGACATCATGACTGTGAGTTGCAATGCTACTTCTGACTCTACAATAGTGGTAAGTGTTGTTCATAAGGACGTTATCTCCATCATGACTGAAACTGAACTTGGAACATTAATCCTACGAAACAGTCAGCATGTCCACCATAGCAAACAGGCCCAGGACAAACCAGCAATCAGGAAACCATCCTTGACAGAGAATGTTAACCATCTCAATACTCATGCAACAGCTTGTATATATTCTTCCTGTAAACTGACTCTCTTAATTTATATCTCACCTAGTATATCCATGTGTTCATGGTGGCTCTGAAGCACATGTTTTCCATATGTTCCTCAATTAAACAAATCCAATGTGTGCCAGGCAAAACACCTAAAACATGATCATTTTCAGCACCTGGTAGTCAGAGGACTGTGGAAGTGTGGGAAATAGGCTACCTCCTGGACAGCTGCAACCCAGGAGAACTGCAGATGGCTGGAGACACAAGGCCTTGTTTATTCCTTTATCTTGTTCTTCAGCACAGGGTGCTCTGCAATGTGCCTGTAATAGTTTCAAGGGGAGCAAACCCCAGGGAGTCACAGACAGAGAGCTGGAGCCAGCAGGTCATTTCCTGTGGACCTGGTGTCTCAGAGCAGTCTCAGGCTACCATAAACAGTTTTATCTTCTATGGAAAAAAATTACAACAATCATTTGGTAATGTTAACACAATTTTATTATGTATAATTGATATTTAAAATGGAATTAATCTGATTTTATCAAGTTGATTATGACACTCAGATAATCATGACTTCATCACATGTCAGTTTTGTTAAGAAAGCACTAAAATTCTATTCATTCATAAATCTTACCTTTATTATATTATTTATTGTACCATTTTAAGAACTCTTGTCCACATGTGTACATTTTGCCTAAATATTTAGACTTTTTTCTTTTTTGAATTATTATTTTCAAAGTGATGTAGAGAGGGGTTATAGTTACATAAGTCAAGTAAAAAGTACATTTCTTTTTGGACAATGTTACACTTTCCCTTGCTTTCTCCTAGATTTTCCTTCCCATACTCACCTGTAAGTTGTATAGGTCATTTTCAACAATATATCAAGTGAGGACCACTGCTGTATTTATTCAACCTTAGTCCCCCCATTTCTTTGACACCCCGTTATACTCCCAAAGAGATATTCTTTAACCTTCTTTAAATCTTTCTACCTATGATTTTTTTCATACCAATGACAGTTAAATTATCTTCCATTTCCTTTATGGATGATGAGTAGTTCCTCAAATGTTTCTCTGTCATTCTTACCTCTTCTGAGAGTTCTCTCCTCAGCTCCCTTGCCCATTCAGTGATTGGTTTATTAGATTTGAGAGGGGTTAGTTTCTTGGGCTCCTTGTATATACTGGATATCAGACCTTTGTCTTATATGTGGCTGGTAAAGATTTTCTCCTACTCTGTTGGCTGTCTTTCTAGTTTAGCAACTATGTCCTTAGCTGTGCTGGAACTTTTCATTTTGATGTGGTCCCACTTTCAAGTCTCTTTCCTATCTGTTTTGTTCCTGGGCCTTTTGAATAAGTTTCTACCTATACCGATAAGGTCTAATGTTTCTCCTGCTCTCTTGCAGTAGTTACAATGTTTTGGGTCT
This sequence comes from Dipodomys ordii, assembly GCF_000151885.1. Taxonomy (NCBI): domain Eukaryota; kingdom Metazoa; phylum Chordata; class Mammalia; order Rodentia; family Heteromyidae; genus Dipodomys; species Dipodomys ordii. Next base: position 931,945 of record NW_012267243.1, read on the forward strand.
GACATTGAGATCTTTGATCCACTTAGATGTGATATTAGTGTATCATGACCACTAGTGATTCACTTAGGTTTTTTTTTTGTGTGTGTGTATGTGTGTGTGTGTATATGTGTGTGTGTGTGTGTGTGTGTGTGTGTGTGTGTGTGTATAGATACCCAGGTTTCCCAACACCAACTACTGAAGAGGCTATTTTTCTTCCACTCTATGTCTTTGGTTTCCTTACCAATTATCACATAACTGTATGTGTGTGATTTTATTTCTGGGTCTTCTAATCTATTCCATTGATCTTTAGGTCTATTTTTGTGAAAAACTAAGCTGTTGTTTTTTTTTTTATGATAGGTCTTTATTAGAGCTTGAAATCTGGTATTGTGATACCACTCACATTGCTTTGGCTATATTAGGCCTTTTGATGACTAAACCTAACCAAAGATGTAAAAAATGTTTATAGTGAAACTATAAAAATCTGAAGTAAACAATCAAAGAGGATACCAGGAAATGGAAAGGTTCCATGTTCATGGATAGGTACAATCAATATTGTGACAGTGGCCATACAGTCAAAAAATTATATATGTATATATATATATATATATATATATATATATTTCATTCAACAAAATCCCAAGGATTTTATTTACCTAGATAGACAAAATAATCCAAAAATTCTTACTTTTTTTCTTAAGAAAAATACAAAATGTCTTTTTTTTGGGGGGGGTTGGCCGTGGGGCCTGAACTCTGGGCCTTGGCGCTGTCCCTCAGCTCTTCAGCTCAAGGCTAGCACTCTACCACTTGAGCCATAGCACCACTTCTGGCTTTTTTCTTTTTGCTTATGTGGTGCCGAGGAATCAAACACAGGGCCTCAGGCATGCAAGGCAAGCACTCTACCACTGAGTCACCTTCCCAGCCTCACAAAATGTCTTTCAAGAGATATATTACAGGGTACCAGGGAATCTGATCAATAATAATAGCTAATCAGTGTCCCGACCCGCAGGACGTCAACGAGGGCAGTGAACCTAAGCGAGAAGGAATGAAGGGATAAGAGACACGAAGAATGACAGCAAGACAGGGATTCTGATCAAGCTGCAAATTTTTATTTTTCACACAGGGGTATTTATATGCTTGGAATAAGGAAGCTTTTTCATTGGCCGTTAAGGAAGTTTTTTCATTGGCCATAGCAGTGCAGGATGTTTGCTTAGGGCAGGGGGAAAGGGTAGTCATTAGCAGTTGCAGGATGTTTGCTTAGGGCAGGATGGGGGTCAGATTCTGTAAACTCAGCCTCAAGATGTTCCAGTGAGATAGTCAAGCCTATCATGTAGAGAGACTCAACTTTTGGTTCCCAACATCTCCCCCTTTCTTATTTAGAAAATTGACCATCAATTATTGGCTGCTCTTTTTAAGGGGGTGACAGAGGCTCTGTTCTTCTAAGGGCCCAGGGTTTTTCTCCACTCCTGAACGAGCATCCTCACTCAGGGAGGGGAATTTTACAGGCCGTAGCATGTTTTTTGAGGAGAAGGCTTGTGGGTATGCATGCCAACCGTCATGCACCAGAGCTTGCCACTCAGGGGTCTTGGGTTTTGGGATCTCGCGGATCCATCCCCCTGCAGTCTTACCTGCACCCTTGATTAGAGCATTTTTTCTTCCTCCCATAGGTGCATCCTCCCCCAAGCGGAGGGGCCTATAGGAGGAGGGGCGAACCTATCCCTTATGGCAATAGGTCTTGCCCGTTGAATGGTCAGGAGTTATGAATAAGGAGAAGGGTTTTCTAAATAAGAAAAAGAAGGGGGGTTCCCACTGGAACAAGCTCATGGCAAAACACTAATTAAAAGCCTGGGGTAAATCCTAGATCTCAATGCCTTGGTCTGCCATATCAAGACTATGGTAATGAACCTGTATGGACTTAGAAGCCAAGAGATCAATCTGTTGTTTAATAAAAGTTACAAGCCTATTTAAAGCAATCCTCCGATGCTGGTCTGTACTGTTGCGCGAAGGTAAGCCACTTTGTTTCCACAGTCAACCGTTTGGCTCCAGCTACCGGGAGCCCCCTTTGCATTTGCAGGGGACACCAAAAGGGTGGTCATGAGAATTTTTGTAGCTGGAGGGCCAAGGCCACCGTATACAAACCCCTTTAAAAGAAACACTTCAAACAGGAGGGTCCACGTCTGGAGTTCTAGCTGCATCTATAAGAGAAAAGGAATCATCCTCAGGGGGAAGGTTTCCCCTGGGTTGTGGTAAGCCATTCACCTGTTTTATCAAGCGTTCTGGCAGCCACCTTGGGGCTGCTTGTTCTTGATCTAAAATACAGGCTGAACCTCGCCCCCAGATAAGAACAGGATCTGGGCCCTTCCATTTGCCTGTAAGGGGGTCTCGCCACATGACAGACGGGCGGGCAGAACTGGAAGATGGGTGCCAATGCCTGTCAGCTGCCGAGTGGCCTTCATTGTCCAGAGTTAGAAAATTAAGGGCGAACAATGTGTGACTAAGGCGATCCCTAGGAGTGGAAAATGAAAAGACAGAGGCTTTGAGGCGAGCAAGCCAGGTTTTTAGGGTGTGGTGGGCTCGTTCTATGATGCCCTGACCTTGGGGGTTATAGGAAATCCCAGTAGTATGACAAATCTGAAAAAAAAACACAAAACTGTTTAAACTTGGCACTGGTATAGGCAGGGCCGTTGTCTGTCTTTATGTGGGCTGGTTTTCCATTACAGAAAAGGCTAAAACAAGGTGAGAGAGAACATCTTTGGCAGTTTCTCCTGAGTGTGGTGAAGCAAAAACGAACCCCCTAAATGTGTCTATGGAGACATGTATATATCTTGTTTTTCCAAATTCAGGAAAATGGGTAACATCCATTTGCCAGATTTGATTAGGTAGCAGTCCACGGGGGTTAACACCCAGGTGTTGTACAGGAAGGGAGACAACACAGGCAGGGCATGCCTTTACTATCTCCCGTGCAAAGCAATGGAAGACTCTGGGAACTTATATGGTGGAGATTATGTAATTCTGTAGCCTTTTGTACAGACCCAACAAAAACCGGAAAAATGGAACGAGTGGCCGCATCAGCTTGAACGTTACCCTGTGTAAGAGGGCCAGGGAGATCAGAATGTGCCCTAATGTGTCCCAGAAAAAACGGATGTCTCCTGGCCTGAATTAGCTGTTGAAGCTGAGTAAATAAAAATGCCGCATTGGAGGAAGCTTTAATAGAGGGTGAAATTTCTAGCAAGGGAACAGAATGAGCGATGTAAGCACTATCTGTATAAATATTAATGGGTTTATCAAAAAACATCATAAAAACCTGTGTGATAGCAAATAACTCCACAAGCTGAGACTGAGATGAGAGAATCATAGTGTGAAGCCAGTCCAAGTACTCAAGTGCTCAAAACAAACACAAATTAAGCAAAACAAAGTAGCAGTGAGCTGGTGCAAGTAATCATACCTGTAATTCCACCTAGTTAGGAGGCTGTTTTCTGAGGACCATAATCACAGCCATTGTGACAAGGAAGTGTATCAGACACGTTTAACCACCAAAAAGACAGAAGGGTAGCTACAGCTCAAGTGGTAGAGGGTTAGTCTTTAGCATAAAACATCACAGTTACTAGACCCTAGTTTTTCAAGCAACTTACTGAACAAAAAAATGAGTAGTATCAGGAGGGGAAAAGAAAAAGCACAGACACACACATACATGCCAAAAAAAAAAAAAAAACTACCAATGATGTTGCGGTTTAAATGTCAGAGAGCAGCCTTGGGCCTAGTGATAGCTTGAGGTCTTCAATTTAAGCCACTGTACTGACATAAAATATGTAAAATAATACAAGCCCAATAATCAGCCTTAAGTTACTACATGTGAAAAAGACAGTACAAAATATATGAATTTTCTACTCATTTTTTTGTTCAGTAAGTTGCTTTGGAGTATATTTTTAATAGATGCCAGAATATCCGTATTCCTAAAGCTATAGATGATGGGGCTAAGCATAAGTGTGCCAATGATGTAGAATATGACCAGAAAATTATCCTGGCCTGTAGTGTGGTAGGACATTGGCTTCATATAGGTGAAGATACATGATCCATAGTACATTATAACCACAACCATGTGACAGGAACAGGTGGAAAGGGATTTTTTCTGTGCCTGTGAGGATTTCATTTGGAACACAGTGTGCAAAATTTGTATGTAAGATAAGGAGATGATGAAGAAAGGGGTCAATAGAAACATAATTCCACTTAAATATATTATTCCTTCAGAGTGTGATGTGTCTATGCAGGAGAGTGTCAGAAAAGCAGGGATTTCACAAAAAAAGTGATCAATGGCCCTAGAATGACAGAAGGATAAATGCATGATATTTACTGTGTGAACTATGGAGTTGAGGGTCCCAACCAGCCAGGCCCCTGCAGCCATGAGCCTGCTGACAGCATCCTTCATGAGCACTGGGTAGCGCAGTGGGTGGCAGATGGCTGCATAGCGATCATAGGACATGGCAGCCAAGAGAAGGCACTCACTACCCAGTAGACCAAGAGACAAAAACAGCTGGAAGCCACACCCCACAAAGGAAATCGTTCTGCTGCCAGACAGAAAGTCGGTGATCATCTTGGGGACAATGTTGGAAGTGTGCAAGATGTCCATGAGGTGGCTGAGCAGGAAGTACATTGATGTATGGAGTCATGAGTCTCCTCGGATAAGGAGGATCATGAGTGCATTTTCTGTCAAGGTCATAACATAGATGACAAATAGACCTGAGAAGAAAGCTAGACTTGCTTGAGAAGAAGAGAAAAGTCCCACAAGTATAAAGTCACTATTGGATGTGTGATTCCCATGTCCCATGATGAAATTTTAGCTACAAATAAAAAAGATGGCATAAGTAATGGGAAAGTATATATATATATATATATATATATATATATGTATATATATATGTATATATATACATATATATATATACACCAGTTGTTTCAATTGCTTTAATAATTATAATACAGTACCTATTTATAATATAACATGAATTAAGGAGGCACATTTTAAAGGCACATTAAAAGTGTCTTCATCTGTCTTTGAAAGGTAATAATTTACATAAACAGTAGTTGTTATGCCCTATCTTGAATGGACGTCTGTGCCCCACTCATTCATGCCATAAACTTCAGCAGTTCCAGTTTTTTCTCAAATGACACCATTTCAATAATGTCTACTTTTGTGCTACCTTCTGAAGTCTTATTCTCTTACTCCAACCCTTGATTTCCTGGTCATGATTATTTTCATAACTATTACTTTTATTACGGTCAACACTCCTAACATATCAAGTAAGCAAATATTGTTTCTTGTTTTTTCTCATAATAATCTAACTTGATGTTAGACTTACTCTTTTCTACACAAAAAGACCGCCAATAAACTGTAACGCCTCTGTACAGCATCTTTACAATCAAATAAAATTTTTAAAAAATTGAAAAAAAGCCCTCCAATATTGGGGTACATTGTGGCTGATCAGAAAAGATTGCTATCCACCTTAAATTTAAAAATTAGTAAAAGAACTAGTTATTATTCTTTTTCTTTTTAAAATGTTATTTTATTGTAAAGATGCTGTACAGATGGTTTATAGTTGCATGAGCAAGACAATTAATACATTTCTTGTCAAAAACATTGTTTCCCACTCCTTTGTTTTTCTCCCACTATCCCTTCCTTCTCCCACCCCTCCAAGTGTGTAAAGTTCATATCCAACATAGTGTTTTGTAAGTATCATTGTTGCCTGGTTACACAAATCATAGAAAAAGAATCACTGGGCATCTGGTTTGCTAAATTTGCTTAGGATAGAAATACTAAGCCTTTCCATAAAGTTATTAAGTTTTCCAAATAATAAACATATGTGCATGAATGATCTGCAAGCTTGGATATTTGTAGATAATTTTACATTTTATGTAGGGTAATTTTATTAAAAAGTCATAATCCTGGTAATTGTACTTTATGAATGTGTCCTGTGAAATTGGGTATTAATTTCCTATTTACATTTCAGTGCTATTGGATACTTTTAAAATTCAATTTAAGGTTGTATTCATTTTGGAAGTATAATTTTTGGACTTTATGTTGTAAAAATTAAAGATAAATTGTTTTAAAATTTGATTCCCCTTTGAATGTACCATATTAGTTCAGAATAAATATAACCAATTGAAAATACACAATTTACCCATTAATTCTTCATTATATGTAAATCTCATCGTTTCCATGATAATCAAATCTGCTTGCCTGAATTTAGTAGCTCCGAATGGAATATCTGTGACAGTGTGCTGTTTACTTGTATGAACTAAGATACTAATTTAAAATGTTGGACTGGGAAGGTGGCTCAGTGGTAGAGCACTTGCCTTGTATGCATGAGGCCCTGGGTTCACTTCCTCAGCACCACATAAGCAAAAAGAAAAAAGCCGAAAGTGGCACTGTGGCTCAAGTGATAGAGTGCTAGCCTTGAGCTGAAGAGCTGAGGGACAGCGCCCAGGCCCAGGGTTCAGGCCCCATGACGGGACCCAAAAAATAAATAAACTAATTTAAAATGTTTAATGACCTGTGGATACTTTGAGTAAGTATCCACTTAAGAGTATAAGAGGTTAAATTATAGTGCACAGCACACTGATTACTTACTTGTTTTTCCAAATCAAATAATTTTATTTCTTGTATATGAACATTAAAAATTGTAGGAAGATAAAGTATCAAGTAAAATGTTACATTTTGTACTGTCAAATTATTTTTTTGTGACTATAGATTTGTGGGTTGTACTGACTGCACTATAAGAAAATCTTGTATAATTTTGCTTGTTAACTGAACAATGATGCTTCTGCTACTAAAACCCTGTTTTTGCTATGAGCCCCATGCACTCATGTGAAGACTAATACTGAAGTCCTAAAGAACTAGTTATTCTTTTGTTTCCTGTGAGTGAAAACTAAAAGAATACCATTATTTTTAACACTTTCCTATGAAAATTAAAAAGAAATTAGAAAACATCTTGCTTAGGCTGTGTTTGTTATGTGAACCTTTTTTACCTTAAATGAAAAATAACGAAAGTATTATTTATTCAGAATCCATAATAACATAAAAATACTTTACTTTTACTTATTTTGTGACTTCTAGAAAATGTATATTTAGTGATTTCATATGTGGTAATATAGTTTAAAACTATCTCTTCATAAATGAACATTTTGGCTTCCAACATTAATTAAATAATGATACTGATGTAAGCATTGGAAAATATCAGTGGATCTTTCTGATGAATTGTTTAAGTTTTAATATTTTCATTTTGATTAAAAGAATTCTTAGCTGGTTACTACTGAAATCATCCCTGCTCTGAAATATCATTGTACCTATAAGCACAAATATGTCATAATATTTCTACCATGCTGCTAAATTGATGTTATCCCTATTCTCCAATGACATTAAACACAGATATCTTATTTTATTTGGTTTTCATAGGAAATTGTATATTAAACTATATACATTAATTTTAGTAAGGATAATTAAATTAGTTCCCTTTCTGTGTTCAGGTTTTCAGTAATTAATACAATGATTTCTTTAAGTTTTGAGATAATTTTGTTGATATTGCTACACGTTTATACATTCAAATGTACTAATTTTCTAATTGCATTTTTTCTTGATGTGATAATTCTGCTGATATTACAAGCAAAACCATTAAAAGAAAAAAAGTCCAGAGAGATAAGCAAAAGATGCCATGGATTCTCCCTGGAGGCGGGATGGGGGGACGGGGTGAAATTCTCACCAGCATTTCACAGGTGAATCCTTCATTAGAATCTATAATTATTGGTATGATTCTTATTGCTGAATACGTTCATTAGCATTTAAGCCACTACAGACAAAGAAATAGGAGACAAATCTCACCAGGGGATGATAAGCTACAGTAACTAAATAAAAATGCAGCAGAATTAAGAGTATCAGAAATACATTGCTTACTTTTTGACTGATAAACTGCTTCCATTCAGCACTCTAAGAGAGAAAGGATGACACACTCTAGGAGTTTTTGGCATCCTCAGCAACAGACATATATAAGTAATTGAGAGGTGGTAAAAAAAAATACTTCTACTGAAATCAGCCAGCTCATCCACACATTATTTTACTTTTTAGTCATTTTTAATGTTTTAACAAACTGGTTTTGCCCTTTGAATTTTCAAAGTATTGTGTCATAATACGTGAATCCCCAACATCATGATCCTGAGTTGCCATCCTATTTCTAACTCCACATTCGAGGGTAGCTTGTAATATTGGTCACAATGACATCTTCATTATGACTGAAACTGAACTTGTCAAATTAATCCCACAAAAGAGTCAGCATGACCATCATAGAAAACAGGCCCGGAACAAACCAGCAGTCAGGAAACCATCCTTGACAGAGAATGTTAACCATCTTAATACCTATAAAACATCTTTTATATATTCTTCATAAAACTGGCTTTCTTAAGTTACATCTCACCTAGTGTATCCACAGGTAGTCATGGTGGCTCTGAAGCACATGTTTTCCATATGTTGCTTAATTAAACAAATCCAACATGTGCCAGGCAAAACACCTAAAACATGATCAATTTCAGCACCTGGTAGTCAGAGAACTATGGAAGTGTGGGAAATAGACTACCTCCTGGACAGCTGCAACCCAGGAGAACTGCAGATGTCTGGAGACACAAGGCCTTGTTTGTTCCTTTACCTTGTTCTTTAGCAGAAGGTGCTCCTGCAGTGTGTCTGTAATAGTTTCAATGGGAGCAAACCCCAGGGAGTCACAGACAGAGAGCTGGAACCAGCAGGTCATTTCCTGTGCACCTAGTGTCTCAGAGCAGTCTCAGGCTGCCAAAAACAGCTTTGTCTTCTATGAATAAAATTAACAACACAATCATTCTGTAATGTTAGCACAATTTTTGGTGTGTGTATCTGAGGTTTAAACATAAATTATGGAATTAATTTAGGTTTTATCAAATTCATTGTAACAAGGCAGATAATCATGTCTTTATCCCATATTATTTTTGTCCAGAAAAAACTGAAATTCCATTCATTGATAATTCTTACCTTTATGATATTAATTATTATATTCTTTTATGAACTCTAGTCCTTATGTTGAACATTTATCATATAAATATTTAACCTTTTCATTTTTCTGTTATTTTCAAGGTGATTTAGAGAGAGGGTTATAGTTTCTTCTGTCAGGTAAAGGATACATTTCTTTTTAGACAATGTTACAACTTACCTTGCTTTTTTCTAGTTTTCCCCTGCCATACTTATCCATAAGTTATGTATTTTATTTTCAACATAATGTCTAGTGAGTACCACTGCTATATTTGTTAAATTTTAGGCCCTCCATTTCTGTCCCAGCTCATACTCCCCAGTTGCACTCCCAGAGAGAGATTCTTTATCTTCTTTAAAACTTTGTACCTGTGATTTTTTTCATACCAATGACACAGTTAAATTCTCTTTGGTTATGTACTTATTAACAAAATAATTGACTTAAAACATTTCCTTGTTTGGTTATTAGCAAAGGCTCCATCAATTCTGAGAAGCTGAGCTGATAAGGGATTTGATAATTGGCAGAATATTTCATTACACCATCATTTGATTTTGACAAGGAGATGGAGCAAATGAAATGTTTTACTTACTACAAGAATTTGTATAATTGTGATGATTAACTGGTTATTTTTAGTAAAGACCAGTGAGAGTATGATTATTCAAGATGCTGTTAGGATTCACAAGCAATTAAAGACTATTATGAGCAATAAATCAATAAAATTGCTTAATATATTTCATGAGTATAATAGAATAATATTTTACAGTTACACGTGTGTCCGTGTGTAAATCTTAGCAGTAAAATTTAAAACATGGGAAAATTCTCCAGATCTATCTTCTCAGTGGTTTAGTAAGGAAAGGAATATCCAACTGTAAGGATGAGAGAAAGTTCAGCATTCTAAAAGTGTTGATGCAGATAATGGTCACTAAGCGCTGTAGAACTGAGAGTGAAAACAGTAGCAAGGGAGGTGGGAAGATTCTATATGGTCAGAGAAGGACAGAGAGGAAAGAACATCTGTTCCAGGGGGATACGAAGCATGTGAGTGTTCCTCTGTCTTGGCATCTCAACCATTATCTCCATGAAAAAAAAACAAACAACCCCCCTCCCCCACATCATCCATTTAATGGACCAATCAGAATAAGCACAAGAAGTAAGCAACAAATAAGACTGCCATCATAGATGCCCCCTACTAGGAAAGATATACCTAGCAACCACTAATCAATGGTCTAGTATTAATTATGAAGCAGAGATTTAGAAATCTTAGAGCTTATCATGTTTTAATTTAATCATTTCACTTCCATTTCTCCCCCTCCTTCCTTTTCTTCTTTTCTATTGCCTTTGTCCTTTCCTCCCTCTCTCATTCTCTTTCTTTCAGCCTTTGATTTTTCTCTTCCTTTCCATGTCATATTCTCCCTTTACTTCTCTTATTTTTCTCTTGTTTTCTTTAGATTTTTCTTTGCAAAGCTTCTCCCCAGAGTATCTGATCTGGCATAGACTCATGATCTCTCTACCTTAGCCTCCCAAGTTGCTGCAATTTTAGACAAGACATATAAATATCTATTATTCCTGGCTCTAAATATTTAAATTTCCATCCTTCTTCCTCTATTTTCCTTCTTGCATTTCTCTTCGTTTTCAATTAGATCAGTTCCTTTATGTCTTTGTCCTTTTTGTCTTTTTGTCTTTGTTTTTTTTATTTACCATCTCGATTCTCTCCTCTAAAATGTTCCATTGCTGTTCAGGCAGGTGTCAGCTTGGCATTTTAGAAAACTAAGTGCTGACACACTTTCAGCTAGAGTCCAGCGGCTGGAGTACTTACAGTATCACCATCAGCAGCTAGGTGCTAGAAGCAAAATGAGACATTAGATTAAATACCACCAAGAAAGACATGTAGCACAGCTTGAATCCCAACATGGCATCTGGGTGCATCTTGCATGGTGTTGTACTTTCCCCGGCCAGGAGTGATTCTCACTGCTTGAAGGTAAGACAGAAACATCACTTACCCTGTAGCTGCTCAGTATTGATGTACAGAGTGTCCCTTCTGGAACCACATGTTGACTGATTGGTGAATCAGAGCATTGCACCTGCCTCTTAATCCCACAAATGACTTGAGACCAACTGCTTCTTCCATCAAGGAGAATGAATGGACAGAAAGGATCTAAAGCACAGAGTGCTCCTGCTACATTCTGCATGCTTGTGTGTTTGGACCAGGGATGAGGATTTAAATCAGGACTCCATGAAACTTCTACAATCCTATCCAAGAAGAGTGAATCACTGAGTGTGTAAACACTGAGATGAGCAAGCAGAGTGACTAGCAGGGCCATCATCCTTCTATCCCGGGCAACTGTTCACTGCACTCTTCATTTTCCTAAGCCTCTATCTCACTCAGCAGTGGCCCAAAGTTCAGAAGCTTTCTAGCCTACGTACAAAACTAGTGTGTGGAGATGAGTTGGGTTTGGAATCTGTTTGTCTCACAAGTTCTAAAACTCCCAACAGCAAAAACTTCTCCCGTACACAAAGAAAAAAATCCTCCACAGGGACAGCAATTTAGAAGGGAACCAACCCATCTGCAAGGGAGTCCAGTGAGTTTACCTCAATCTTAGCAGTGCTGGCATTTAGTTCTTGGATACCTTGGGAAAAGTCTTGGATTCTGAGTCACAGTGGTGAGAAAGAGCACCTCAAAACAGTCATTATACTGTTGTTTTGTTTTCCTGAACACTAAAAGTGCATCAGTTAAAAGAATACAGGTGATCAGAACCCCCAAGCAATGTTTGAATGCCAAACAATATGCACAGTAACATTGAAATAGCAAAACAACATGTACTTTCAAAGAATCATCAGTTTAATGGAAGTGGCGCTGTAGCTCAAGTGGTAGAGCGCTAGCCTTGAGCTGAAGAGCTGAGGGACAGCGCCCAGGCCCAGAGTTCAAGCCCCACGACCGACAAAAAAAAAAAAAAAGAATGAAAGTTTGGGCTGGTATGTAGCTCAGTGGTAAAGCGCTTGCTTAGCAAGTGCAATGTCCTGGGTTCAATCCCCAGTACCAAAAAAGAAAAGACAAAAAAATACAGTTTAAAAAAAAAAACCCAAACAAGAATCATCAGTTTAAAACAAATGACTTGAATGTTATTGAAGGAAATCATAATGAGCTAAATTCAAGCTTAATAGTGATATCAGTGAATAGATATATATCCACATTTATATGCACATATATATGTACACACTATGAAACATGTATATTCTTCAATGAAATTGATCTACATATTTGTTTTGTTGAGTCTTTATGAGGTTTTTGATTTAGTATGCTATGGGATTCATAGACTGATAGATTTTTCCATTTTGATTTTTTCCTTTTCTTTTTTTTTTTTTTTGGTCTGGGTCTGGGCGTTGTCTCTCAGCTATTCAGCTCAAGGCTAGCACTCTACTACTTAAGCCACAGTGCCACTTACAGTTTTCTGGTGGTCCACTGGAGATAAGAATCTCATGGACTTTCTTGGCCAGGCTGGTATTGAACTGCGATCCTCAGATCTCAGCCTTCTGAATAGCTCAGATTACAGGCATGAGCCACTGGTGCCTAGTTTCCATTTTGATTTTTTTCTTAGAATACTTTGAAGAACTTTTGATGTTAATGCTTTTCTAAATATCAAGAAGAATTTTTTAATGAATCCAATCATTTCTGGAATAGTGTTTGTTTGACACCTTTTATTATTTATTCCATTTCATTTATAATTACAGATCTAATTCAGGTTTTCATACCTGTTAGTTCAAATTTGTTGCATTACTAAGGTCAAATAATTAATTGATTTATTTCTTCTTGATTTCCTATTACACCATAAGTATTTTAATATTCCCTAATTTTTTTTCATTAACATAACATCTTCTGCATAGTTCCTTTCTTAGCTCTAATTTTATTACGTGGGAACTTCTTTTTCTTTTGGCTAGTTTGGTACATCTCTCAGTAATGTTTAGCTTTGTAACTAATAACTATTCTTCTATTGATTCATTATAGAGTTATTTTGAGCTCCATGATGTTAATGCCAGTCCTATTTTTTATGCTTTCTTTGAATAAGCAGCCTTGGAGTTTTCTAAGGGTTATTGGGAATGTTTTCATTGTTATTTAGGATCTCTGACTTTCTGATGTAGGCATTCATGACTATGAACTTTCCTCTCAGTACTGCATTTGCTGCACCCCACATATTCTGGAATTATATGTTACTCATTTTTATTTGAATTAGAAGTTTTGAAATTTCTTCACCAATCTCTTCAATGACTCATTGATCATTTAAGTGAAAGTTGTTCAGCATGCATTGAAGAAATTTTTGTGGATTTTTCTTCCCCCAATTAGGTATAACACTATTTTATCATGGTCCTTTAGGGAATATAAAACTATTTTGATGATTTTTTATATGATAACACCTGCTTTACAGACTAAGATATGATATATTTAGAGAAAGTCCAGTGGGATGTTGAAAAGAATGTAGAATGTTTTGTTGTGGAGCAGCAATATTCTAGAGATGTCTGTGATACCTATTTCATCACTGGCATTTCTTAGTTCTCAGATTTTTTGGTCGGTAGTGGGACTTGAACTCTGGGCTTGGGCGCTGTCCCTGCATTCTTCAGCTCAAGGTGAGCACTCTACCACTTGAGCCACAATACCACTTCTGGTTTTCTAGTGGTTTATTGGAGATAAGAGTCTCACAGACTTTCCTGCCTGGACTGGCTTTGAACCATGATCCTCAGATCTCAGTCTCCTGAGTAGCTAGGATTACAGGCGTGAGCCACCGGTGCCCGGCTCAGACATTTTTGTTGACATTTTAATGTCTGTATATGATAACTATGGTTGGAAGCTGTAGTGCTAATGCCACCCACTATTATTTTACTTAAACCGGTATTATAATTTATTATCAGTAATATTAATTTTTCATTTGAGTATACCTATTTTGATAGTAGATAGATTCATTATAGTTTTGATGTATTGTTTCACTTATTAATTTATAGTGTGCTTTGTGAGTTTTGAGTTGAAATATGTTTTCTCTAGTATGAATATAGCCACATCTGCCTGATTTGATTTGTGCTTGCTTGATATATCTTCCAATTCTATTAGTTTAGTCTGTGTCTTGGTGATGAGGTGTGTTTCTTAGAGAAAATAAATTGTGACATCCTGCTTTTTATGAAATCAGACAATTTGTGTCTTTTCAGATTAAGTCCATTTACATCTAGGGTTATGATAGACAACTGCTAGTATTTTTTTCCTGTAGTACTATTATTTGTTTCTTTGTTTCCAGGTTATTATACTATTTTTTCTTTGCTTTACCAATATTCATCATTAGATTGTGCTGCTTTGCTGTAACAGTCCTATGAGATATTGTTGCTATTTTCAAGTATTGGTCCAGGTCTCTTTTGAAGTTTGTTATTTCTTAGATTTCTGTATCCGAGATAATTTTTCTTCCTATTTTTATGTATTGTTCCTTTAACTATCTTCTACAATGAATGCAGTGGTCATTAATTGCTTTAGCTTATTCATATCTTGTATGTTCAAGCCCCATGACCAAAACAAAACAAAAAAACAGAAAGAAAAAGAAAAAAGAAAAAGAAAGCCCACAGTTTGGGGAAGATCTTCACTAGTCACACAACAGACAAGGACCTCCTATCAAAAATATACTTAGAACTGGTAATAAGGCTGGCAGCGGGATGGTGGTGGATGCGGCCAGCTCCAATGGGCCTTTCCAGCTCGTGGCCCTTCTCCACATTCGAGATGTTCCTCCTGCAGATCAAGAGAAGCTTTTTATCCAGAAGTTATGTCAGTGTTGTGTCCTCTTTGACTTTGTTTCTGACACACTGAGTGACCTAAAGTGGAAGGAAGTAAAACGAGCTGCTTTAAGTGAAATGGTCGAATATATCACCCATAATCGGAATGTGATCACAGAGCCCATTTACCCGGAAGTAGTCCATATGTTTGCAGTTAACGTGTTTCGGACCTTGCCACCCTCCTCCAATCGTACGGGAGCAGAATTCCATCCAGAGGAGGATGAGCCAACGTGAGAAGCAGCCTGGCCTCATTTTCAGCTTGTTTATGAATTTTTCTTAAGATTTTTAGAGTCTCCAGATTTCCAGCCTAATATCGCAAAGAAATATATTGACCATAAGTTTGTACTGCAGCTTTTAGAGCTCTTTGACAGCGAGGATCCTCGGGAGAGAGATTTTCTAAAAACAATCCTTCACAGAATCTATGGAAAGTTCTTAGGCCTGAGAGCTTACATCCGAAAACAGATAAATAATATATTTTATAGGTTTATTTATGAAACAGAGCATCATAATGGCATAGCAGAATTACTGGAAATATTGGGAAGCATAATTAATGGATTTGCCTTACCACTCAAAGAAGAGCACAAGATTTTCTTATTGAAGGTGTTACTACCTTTGCACAAAGTGAAATCCCTGAGTGTCTACCATCCCCAGCTGGCATACTGTGTCGTGCAGTTTTTAGAAAAGGACAGCACCCTCACCGAGCCATTGGTAATGGCACTTCTCAAATCCTGGCCAAAGACTCACAGTCCAAAAGAAGTAATGTTCTTAAATGAACTAGAGGAGATTCTAGATGTAATTGAACCGTCGGAATTTGTGAAGATCATGGATTTCAGTCTATGAATCCAGGATCATACTAAATCACAAACATAGTAAAGACTCAGCAAAACAAAGATGTAGACCAATTTCATTGAAGAATGCGACGCATACTCCGGTGGAGTCTGCTTAGCATGGGAAACCTGAGATCTGAGAATGGGGCTTTAAAGAGGCCTACCTACTGGAAAAGGCTAGCAAGCCCCTGGGAAAGATGTGTTGCTGTTTTTCTTTTCTTTGCTGTATAGGAGCTCCTATTAATCTTTTACTGTTCCTGCTGCTTATTGTACTTACTCATGTTCAACATTCCCTTATTCAAAGCTCTTTCTTAAAAGTGTTAACGACTCCAACATCTGATGAGTGTCTTAAGAATATGACTAACTCACCAGAGTTAAGTGCTACCCTGAAATTCTAGCACCTAGCTGCTGATGGTGATGCTGTAAGCACTCCAGCCACTGGACTCTAGCTGAAAGTGTGTCAACTCTTACTTTCCTAAAATGCTGAGCTGACACCTGCCTGAACAGCAATGGAACATTTTAGAGGAGAGAATCGAGAAAGTAAATTAAAAAAAAGACAAAAAGGAACTGATCTAATTGAAAACGAAGAGAAATGCAAGAAGGAAAATAGAGGAAGAAGGATTGAAAGTTAAATATTTAGAGCCGGGAATGCTAGATATTTACATGGCTTTTCTAAACTCCCAGCACTTGGGATGCTAAAGTAGAGATATCCAAAGTCCCAAGGCAGATCAGATACTCTGGGGAGAACATTTGCAAAGAAAGATCTAAAGAAAACAAGATAAAAATGAGAGAAGTAAAGGGAGAATATGACATGGGAAAAAAAATCAAAGGCTGAAAAAAATCAAAGGCTGAAAGAGGAGAGAGGGAAGAAAGGATAGACACAATAGAAAAGAAGAAAAGAAAGGAGGGAGAGAAATGGAACAGAAATGATTAAATAAAAGTATGATAAGCTTTAAGTTTTCTAAATCTTTGCTGCATAATAAATACTGAACCAATGATTAGTGCTTCCTAGGTATTTCTTTCCTAGTAAAGAGCATCTCTGATGGCAGTGTTATTTGTTCCTTACTTCTTGTGCTTACTCTGATTGGTCTAGTAAATGGATGATGTAGTTTTGCTTTGTTTTTTGTTTTTTATTTTTTCATGGAGATAATAGTTTAGATGCCAAGACAGGGGAACACTCACATGCTTTGTATCCCCCTGGAAAAGATGTTCTTCCCTCTCTCTCCTTCCCTAACCATACAGAATCTTCCCACCTCCCTTGCTACTGTTTTTACTCTCAGTTCTTGGTGGCTATATTCTGCATCAACACTTTCAGAATGCTGAACTTTCTCTCATCCTTACAATTGGACATTCCTTTCCTTATTAAACCACTGAGGTGATAGAGCCACTGTATTGTTCCATGTTTTAAAATTTACTGCTAAAATTTACACAAAAGCACAATATAACTGTAAAATATTCTATTATATTCATGAAATATATTAAGCAATTGTATTGGTTTATTCATCATAATATTGTTTAATTGTTTGTGAATACTAACAGCATCTTGAATTATACTCTCACTAAAACAACCAGTTAATCATCACAATTATACAAATTCTTTTGTTAGGTGAAATATTTCATTGCTATGTCTTCCATCTCCTTGTCAAAATCAAATGATGGTGCAATGAAATACTCTGCCAATTACCAAATCCCTTATCGGCTCAGCTTCTCAGAATTGATGGATCCTTTGCTAATAAACAAAACAAGGAAATGTTTTAAGTCAATTATTTTGTTAATAAGTACATAACCATAGCAAATTTAACTGTTCAATTGGTATGAAAAAAATGCACAGGTAGAAAGTTTTCAAGAAGTTAAAGAATCTCTCTTTGGTAGTGTAAGCGGGGGTTGGGGAAGCGCTATGAACAGGGACAGAAATGGAGGGCCTAAGACTGAACAAATACAGCAGTGGTACTCACTAGACATTATGTTGAAAATGAACTAAACAACTTATGGATAATTATGGCAAAGAAGACTAGCGGAAAGCAAGGTAGTTGTAACATTGGCTGAAAGAAATGTATTCTTTCTTTGATATATATAATTATAACCTCTCTCCAAATAACCTTTAACATGACAATTAAGGAATTCTATGCCTCAATCAAAAAGAATGACATCGCCCCATTTGTTAGGAAATGGAAAGACTTGGAAAAAATTATATTAAGTGAAGTAAGCCAGGCCCAAAGAAACATAGGTCCCATGGTTTCCCTAATTTGCAATAGTAATATATGTCTGGGACAAGCAGAAAAGGTCAGATAAGATTATGTTAAGCAAAATGAACCCCAAGATAGGGACACAAGTGGTGTTTATATTCCTTGCTATTGTTTCTAACATATTAATAAGGTACCATGTGATTTTTTTGTTGGTTTGCATGTCCTTCCCCTATAGTAGAACCCCTGTTTTCACTGTATTTGATGTTAGTATAATTTGGGGAGGGGAAGTGAAAAAAGAAATTATGTAAATATGGATGCAGGTTGACCCATTTCAACAATGAAATGTACAAGAAACTATGTTGAAAAATGTACTTTACAATTTAGGTGAGAGGGGGCGGGGGGGACTTGGGGTGAGTGTAGTTGAGGAGGTGGGAGTGAGGGGATGGTAGGGGAAAATCAATGGAGGAAGCAACAATGCTTGATAAGAAATGTATTCATAATCTTGCTCATGTAACTGTAACCCATGTGTACAGTATTTTTACAATAAAAAACCTATTTAAAACTAACAATTAAAAAAGAAAAAGACTAAATATTTAGACAATAAATGTTTAACATAAGGACTGGAGTCCATACAACAATATAATAATTAATATAATAAAGGCAAGACTTATTAATGAATGGATTTTTTAAGTGTTTTCTTGTCAATAATGATGTGTGATGGATATGACTATCTACCTTGTTACAATGAATGTGATAAAACCTAAATTAATTCCATAATATAACTTCAGATATAAACAATAGAAATTGTGCTCACATTACCGAATAATTGTTTTAATTTTATTCATAGAAGACAAAGCTGTTTTTGGCAGCTTGAGACTGCTCTGAGACACTAGGTGCACAGGAAATGACCTGCTGGCTCCAGCTCTCTGTCTGACTCCCTGGGGTTTGCTCCCATTGAAACTATTACAGGCACACTGCAGGAGCACCCTGTGCTGAAGAACAAGATATAGGCACAAACAAGGCCTTGTGTCTCCAGCCATCTACAATTCTCCTCGGTTGCATTTGTCAAGGAGGTATCCTATTTCCCATACTTCCATAGTCCTCTGACTAGCAGGTGCTGAAATTGATCATGTTTTAGGTGTTTTGCCTGGCACACATTGGCTTTGTTTAGTTGATCAACATATGGAAAACATGTGCTTCAGAGCCACCATGACTACCTGTGGATACACTAGGTGAGATATAAATTAAGAGAGTCAGTTTACAGGAAGAATATATACAAACTATTGCATGAGTATTGAGATGGTTAACATTATCTGTCAAGGTTGTTTCCCTGACTGCTGGTTTGTCCTGGACCTGTTTTCTGTGGTGGACATGCTAACTCCATTGGGCGATTACCTTTCCAAATTCAGTTTCAGTCATGATGGAGATAATGTCATTGTGAATATTTACTGGTACCCACCGTTGGTTGTGGAGTCAGAAGTAGCATTGCAACTCACAGTCATGATGTCGTGATATCATGGATTATATCACAGTGCTTTGAAAAATTGAAAGGACAAAGATAGTTCATTAAAACATTTAAAGATATTAAGAAGTAAAATATAGATTATATGGCTTATTTCATAAGAATTCTCTTACCACCTGTCCATCTTCTGTATGTGTGTCTGTTGCTAAGGAAGGCAAACATTTCTCAAGTAATATCTTACATCTTTTCTCCTTCAAAGAACTTCAGGGAACAAACTTACCAATCACTAGGTAGGCAATATCATTCTGATACTCTTAACTCTGTTGCGTTTTTATTTAATTATCATATCCTATAACATCCTGGTTAGATTTCTCTCTTCTTTTATTCAATAGCTTAAATGCTTAGTAAAAGTTCAGAAATAAGAATCATAGCAACATTTCAGTAGTAAAAATTTAATTAATGTGGTAATAAGTATAATAGTGAATACTGCACTGAGTATGAACTATCTAATCAGGCTCTGGCTCCTATGGTGTTTTTGCTCCTGTCTCATTTAATCTTCAAAATTTCACCATGTGGCATGGATAATAAATACTTATTTCAAAACTGGGAGAGAGCTAGAGAAGGCATGACATTGTCCAAAAAGAAATTTGATCTTTACTTGACATATGTAACAATAATCCTTCTCTTTATATCTTTTAAAGCAATAAAAAATCAAAAAATATTCCAGTTATTATTTCAAAAGTGATTTTTCTTTCATATAAAAGAGATCTAAACTGAAATATTTTCAATTTTTTTCCTTATATCTTTGCAGAGTACTAGGAAGACTACTGCTTATGTTTCTCTTTTATTATAATACAATTATATAATGAGTCATTAACACACTGATCCCTAAGAAAAGTAGAGTTTTCTGCATCTGTTATAAATATTTTCCATATGTTGTCTGCTTAAGGTGATTGTACTTCATTTTATTTAGTATATAATTCAGACTCCAATTTAATTGAGACCTTAGTCAGTGTTTTACGAGTAACAATCAGGTTTTGTTTAATCTGCTGGTCACTAACTCAAAATAGCATATGTCTGCTTTTGGAAAGTATCAATTAGATTACTGATAAGTTTTTGTAAAAGCCAAAATAATTTGATATTCTCATATATTATAAAATATAAGTACTTATAGATTCAGCTTTAAGTTTGACCTTTGAAACATGGTGAGAATAATTTTTCTTGAGGAAGAATTCTCAGAATTTTCCTTATGAATTTTGATTTGTTACTTTTATTTTCTTTTACATATTTAACCACCATTATTTCTTTATCACTTCAGTAAACAATGTCAGAGAAATTAATGCCTTCAAAACTATATATGTAGATACCAATAATAACAAAAATAATCCTATTATAACAATGTTAAAAAGAAACACTTGTATAAATTATTTTTAATTTAAAAAACAATAGAAATGGAACTACTTTAATTATTATTACTTAAAATGAATGTAGGTTAGCTTATGATAATTATGAACACAAAATAAAACAAATATCTTGTGTTTAAGTCCATTTTAGAATAATCTTATGACACATCTCTGTTAATAGGAAGAATGTTATTTCAGAACTCTGATGATTTCAATAGTAAGTAGCTAAGCACATGTCAATTCAAAATTAATTAGTACATAGATACCTAACATGTTTGTCCAAAAGATCCTTTGATTATTTTCTATGCTTAAGTCAGCGAGTAGCATTAAACACTAATAGAAGTTAAAGAGTTCAATATCTGAAATATAATTTTAACCTATTTTATCATGTAATGAAAAAATAAACTTACAATATTTGGAAATCACAAAATAAACAGAAGTAAAATATTTTCTTAATCATGTGGATTCAAAATATACAATATATTCATTATTTAGATTTAAGGTATAAAATATTTCCAGTAAAACACAG
The DNA here is from genome assembly GCF_000151885.1 of Dipodomys ordii. Taxonomy (NCBI): domain Eukaryota; kingdom Metazoa; phylum Chordata; class Mammalia; order Rodentia; family Heteromyidae; genus Dipodomys; species Dipodomys ordii. Next base: position 953,168 of record NW_012267243.1, read on the forward strand.
ACTAAGCAAAATATTTGCTAACTACTTATTGGTTTTTGTTGGAAAATGTTAGAAATGATTGGATATCATTTAAACTTTCGCTTATGGGGAATGTACTTGATATGCCAGTTATATTGCCAATTTTTGAATTTGATGTACAGAGCAAGCATTTCTGGCAGCTTGTACATACTCAATATTTTGGAGGAACTTGTATGGAGTGATGAATAAATCTAACATTAAGTTAGATCACTATAAGAACAGAAAAGAAGCAACAAAATTCTTAGTTGAAACACTAGAAGAAGTATTAGCTATGCCAAATGAAATATTTATGAGAATAAGAATGATTAGGCAATCAAGGATTAGAGCTCTATATTAGACTTCAAGAGGCAGCACAGGAGTAGGCATTCTTGAGATGCAGTCATTATGGAGAAAACTGGAATTGCTGAAGGGTATGGGATGATTGAGAAGTAGGAGCCACAAATGCTTTCAAGAAAATAAATGACACCGGTTGGTTTGTGTTCACTAATATCCACCTTTAAAGCATGTTCCACTCAAAAACTGATGGAGATACTTTTAATGTGAATTTATAATATGCATCTTTAACTCATTTATAACATAGTGCGGTACTGTATTATAATAATGTAAGCAAATGGGATTTGATATAAATATTTTCTCATTAGTGTTGCCATTATATATGTTCTTTTTTATTTATAGATAAAATTTCATCATGAACCATGGAAATCACACATCCAATAGGGACTTCATACTTGTGGGACTTTTCTCTTCTTCTGAAGCAAGTCTAGCTTTCTTCTCATGTCTATTTGTCATCTATGTCATGACCTTGACAGAAAATGCACTCATGATCCTCCTTATCCGAGGAGACTCACGACTCCATACACCAATGTACTTCTTGCTCAGCCACCTCTCCTTCATGGATATCTTGCACACTTCCAACATTGTCCCCAAGATGATCACCGACTTTCTGTCTGGCAGCAGAACGATTTCCTTTGTGGGGTGTGGCTTCCAGTTGTTTTGGTCTCTTGGTCTACTGGGTGGTGAGTGCCTCCTCCTGGCTGCCATGTCCATTGATCGCTATGCAGCCATCTGCCACCCACTGCGCTACCCAGTGCTCATGAAGGATGCTGTCAGCAGGCTCATGGCTGCAGGGGCCTGGCTGGTTGGGACTCTCAACTCCATAGTTCACACAGTAAATATCATGCATTTATCCTTCTGTCATTCTAGGGCCATTGATCACTTTTTTTGTGAAATCCCTGCTTTGCTGACACTCTCCTGCTTAGACACATCAAACTATGAAAGAATAATATATATAAGCGGAATTATGTTTCTATTGATCCCTTTCTTCATCATCTCCTTATCTTACATACAAATTTTGCACACTGTGTTCCAAATGAAATCCTCACAGGCACAGAAAACATCCCTTTCCACCTGTTCTTTCCACATGGTTGTGGTTACAATGTACTATGGACCATCTATCTTCACCTATATGAAGCCAAGGTCCTACCACACTGCAGGCAAGGATAAATTCTTGGCCATATTTTACACCTTTGTCACACCCATGCTTAACCCCATCATCTATAGCTTTAGGAATAAAGATGTTCTGGCATCTGTTCAAAATATGCTCCAAAGAAACTTCCTGTACAAAAAATGAATAGAAACATGCATACATATTTTATGCTGCCCCTTACATATGTTATATACTTAGGCCTAATGATTATTTTTCTATTATGATACTAATAATTATTATTCCTATTGGATGTGGGACTTCAACTCAGGGCATAGGCACTATTTCTGTGTTCTTTTTGCTCAAAGTTAGTGATCTACATTGATCCACAAGACTACTTCTGCTTTCCTGGCAGTTATGTGAAGATAAGAGATTCACAGACTTTCCTGCCCAGGCTGCCCAATGAATTGTAATCCTTGGATTTCAGTCTTTTGATTACCTAGTACAGGCATGAGCCACGAGTACCCAGTTTTCTATTATTTTATATTTTGTGTGTTACTAGTTTATCTTGAACTCAATACTTTAAGCACTGACTAGGCTGAATCTCTGAGAACTAAGCACCAACTCCACTGACAGGTATTTATGAAATACATATGCATATATAGTCCTGGTGCTTGAATTCAGGATTTGTGTACTGTCCCTGAGCTTTTGTGCTGAAGAGTAACACTCTGACCCTTGACTCACAGTTCCCCTTGTAGCTTTTATTGTGGTTAAAATGAGTCATAAACTTTGCTGTCCATAATGAGTTGAACCATAGTCCTCAGAAATTAGGCTTCTACAGTTGGGATTACAGATGTGAGCCACCTGAATCAGGCTACTGCTAACTTATTGTGTGTTAGATGGATTAGATTTTTTTATCTTTAACTTCTCAAGGTGATGTACAGAGGAGTTAGAGTCACATAAGTAAGGTAATAAGTACATTTCTTGCCAAACTTGTTACCCCTCCCTCATTTTTATCCCATTTACCTCATCTTCCAATTTGTACAGACCATTTCCTACCCAGTGTCATGTGACATAGTGTCTGTTGCCCTGGTTCCTCATTTGTCCTTTGTCTCACCATTTTGTTGTTCCCATTCCCTTCCCTGATTCACACAAATGTGTAAACAATATCTAGGGTACCAAAATCAAACACAGTGACAAAAGGAGTAAACCATAGAGGGAAAAACACAAAAGAAGAAAGAAATCATGTACTCCATTAAAAATAATAACAACAAAGGAAAACCTCTAGTTTCAATGTCTTGGAGTTTACTTTGCTTATTTTCGTCTTGTATGGTCATGTGTACCTAGCTATTGAGCTGTTCTACTCATCTGCTAAGATTATATTAGATGTGTACTAATTATTACAAATAAGGGAAACTGTGGCAGTTGCATTAGTTTTATTTTTGTTTGTTTGTTTTGTTTTTCTGGTTGATAGTGCTTTGAACTCTGGGCTTGGATGCTGGCTCTCAGCTCTTCATCTCAAGGTGAGCACTCTACCACTTGAGGTGCAGTGCCACTTCCGGTTCCTGGTGGTTTTTATTGGAGATAAGAGTCTCAGGGACTTTCCTGCCTGGATTGTCTTTGAACTGTGATCCTCAGGTCTTATCCTCCTGAGTAGCTAGGATTATAGGTATGAGCCACTGGTGGTCAGTAGTTGCATTAATTTGAGTGTTTGTCTACTTAGATTGAGTTCAAGCTGTGATTCTCTGATCTCAGTCTCTTGATTAGCTATTGTTTTTGTAATTTCCTGCTGCCCTGTAACATTTCTCTTAAAGCCAGTTTTGTTTTTTCTTTAGAAAAAAAGAAAACTATTTGTTTCTTGTAATTTTTTTAAAAAATTATTTTGTCTTATATTATGCTTTTAAGACATGCGGATTTCAATGAGAAACATGGAAACTATATTCATTTTTTATTACTTGATACCTTTTGTAATCTACAGATACTTATATTGAAAATAACAAGTTGACCAATGTTTCTAAGTAATTTTACAGCAATTGTATATCTAGTTAAGAATTATTCTTTGACTTAATTATATCATTTATATGAAAAATATTAATGCATGTACTGTTTGTGTTTTATAAAACTTTGAAGAGTGTTTATAGAACATAACTCAAAAAATTAAATCCCCCAACAACTGATCCTCAAAGAAACAATTGCCCAATAAATAAATGGGCTAAAGACTTAAAGAGAAACTTCTCTGAAGAGGAAAGAAGGATGGCTAATAGACACATGAAGAAATGTTCAACCTCTCTAGCCATAAAAGAAATGAAAATCAAAACAACATTGAGATACCACCTCACCCCAATTAGAATGTCTATAATCTAGAACTCTTATAACAACGGATGCTGGAGGGGATGTGGACAGAAGGAAACCCTTCTGAATTGTTGGTGGGAGTATAAACTTGTTCAACCACTTTGGAAAGTAGTATGTCGGTTCCTCAAAATACTCCACATAGAGCTCCCCTATAACCCAGCAATCCCACTTTTGGACATTTATCCAAATGATCACAAACAAGACCATCCTAGAGCTACCAGCACAACTATTCTTATGGCAGCATTCTTTACCATAGCTAAGACCTGGAACCAACCCAGATGCCTCTCAGTAGATTAATGGATCAAGAAAATGTGGCATACATACACAATGGAATTCTATGCCTCCATCAGAAAGAATGACATTGCCTCATTTGTTATCAAATGGAAAGACTTGGAAAAAATTATATTAAGTGAAGTAAGCCAGGCCAAAGAAACATAGGCCCCATAGTTTCCCTTATTTACAATAACTAGTATATATCTGAGACAATCAGAAAAGGTCACATAAGTTGATGTTAGGTGAAATGACCCCAAGATAAATATTCAAATGTTTTTACTTTTATGTGATTGTTTCTAACATACTCATAAGATGACTTCTTTGTTGCTTTGTATGTACCTCCCCCACAGTATAACCCCTGCTCTCACTGTATTTGATGTTGGTACAATTTGTGGAGGGGAGGGGAAAAAAGTTGTTTAAATAGGGATTCAGGTGGACCCATTGCAACAATGAGATGTACAAGTCATTATGTTGAAAAAGGAACTTTACAACTCTGGCTGGAGCGAGTGGGCATTGGGGATGGGGGGAGGGGAAGTTGGGTGGGAGATGGGAAGGGATGGGAAAGGGAAACAAAGGAGGAGGCCACAATGGTTGACAAGAAATGTACTCTTTACTTTGCCTATGTAATTGTAACCCCTCTGTAGGGTATTCTCACAATTTTTTTTTAAAAAACTCATAATTCACTACCATCTGTTTTTCAAAATCCCCAACAAATCTCACTTGTGATTTCCATTTCTTTGGCTTCATGCTGCACTCCATGTATACTTTATCAAGTCATATATAAACTCTCATTCCATATACATTCACAGATTCAGTCTGGGGGATATATTCTGGGCCTGAGCACTGTCCCTCAGCTCTTGGGCTCAAGGCTAGCGCTCTATTTCTTGAGCCACAGCGCCACTTCTGGCATTTTCTGCTTATGTAGTGCTGAGGAATCAAATCCAGGGCCTCATGCATGCAAAGCAAGCACTTTACCACTGAGCCACCTTCCCAGCCCCAGACATCTTTATTTGTCTTGCTTGCCAGGCCACCTTCTGCGCAGTCTGCTTGGGAGATCGCGTTAGACAAAGAGCTTTAAGGAAGCATGCCTGCAGGAAGGGGGGTGTTGGTTCAAGGCTTCCCATACACTTGGCTGCACCTTTATAGCCTCTACCTTTATTCTTACTATATTCTTTTTGGCTGTACATTTGTTGTCTTTATTTTCGTTTTGGCTATTTTTGTATTGATCCACGAACAGAGCATGTTGTATCTTTCCAGTCCAATAGAGATGGCTTCTCTAAGTAATAAACACTAAGACCAAAGATTAAATGTGGGCAATGCCCCAATCAATCTATCATCTGATGTGACATTGTCTACAGAAACTCCTACAACTTCACAAGTGGTTTTGCAGCTCACGCATAGTAAATATAGAGACTTAAAATTTTCAGATATGTCCAACAGGCAAAATCAATGAATTAAACTAAGTTAGAAAGAGTTATCCCAGTAGTTCAGAGAGATCTAAAAAAGAAGGGACCTCTGATTATAAAAGAAAAAGAAAAAGATTCTCCCAACAGTTATGATTTAGTCCAACTTATGTTATAGGGTTTCACACAAAATATAAAGTTAGTAACATCATATTTCCTGAACCAACCAAAAACCATTTCCTTATACAGGAGCTTATGAAGAAAAAATAGTTGATAAAAATAAAAATAAAAAGAGTACAATGTAAGTACAGCCCTGTCTTAGGTTTATTAATTATTAAACGTAAAAAGGCTGAATAGATGACACATTCTATTAGGCAATATGTTAGACTTGTTTCGCACCACTTAGCTTAAACAGTTGGTGGGATAGTCATCAATTTTCATGTAATTCATCAATGTTTTACCTTTAAAAAATTGATTATGTGCTTAAATAAACAAAGAATCTATGTCACAATCACACACTGTATAAAAATGTTAATTCTCCTCAGTAAAGATACACTCAGATGCAACTCTTTTGAGTCTGTGTCTGTTTGTCACTTCGCCGACTCCTTGCCCACCTATCCCTAGATCCCTGTCTCATTGGTCCCAGTGCTCCGGCCAAGCTGGTCCATCGCACTTGCTGTGATAACCATTAAAATATGTACATTCATCTCATGAATTATGCTTGAATCTTAAATATATACTATATAGTAGTGCTTTTAACAAGCAGAATTAACATGCTCAATTTGTCATAGGGTTAAGTTTCAAATATATACAATATGCTTTGTTTTGAACTAACAGAAATAACATGTTCAATTCTAGGGCTGGCTTTTGCAGACTGCATTTCTTATGTAGCTCATAATCCATAGGAAATGTGCTGGCAATTTTAGCTTTCTATGTGAATCCCTGGGGTTTGGTCTCAGTGAAATCATTACAGCCACACCACACGGACCTATGTCATCATACTCTGTGCTGAACAGAGAGATAAAGAGAAGAAAGTTCTTTGTTTCAGTACCTCAACTTTTGTGTTACAATTGATCAGGAGTTAGCCCTTTTGCCACACTCTCATAATCCACTGGTACAAAGGTGCTGAGCATGATAATATTTTAGGTAGGTTTCTGAGTGAATACAAATTCTGTTTGTTTGAGAAACATATGCAGAATAGACAGTTTAAACCTACCATAAACACATTAGATTGTAATGTATGTGCATCTGTTTTGTAGGCAGAATATGACAAAGATGTCTGGCATATGGAGTATTTTATGTGATGGCAATAATCATTGTTTTAGGAGATTTAATTAGGAAAGATTTTTTAAAAAAATATGCTGAAGATTATCTCACTGTGAGAACCTGCATTTATAAAATGGAAAGGCAGCAATGGTTGAACAAACTGGCTACTCATGCAATGATTTATGGACTGTGGCAATGCTCTATAAAGCAGGAGGGGTGAAAGGCTAGTATGATATGAATGTGTGAGCAGAACAGTTGTCAGATCTCATACAATAGGCTTTGCTTTGCCCCTCATAAAAAACTGTATGTGCCTGTTGTTGGTGAAGATAAAAAGTTCTCATTATCTGTATGAGAGCCTTTCTCACAGATTATCATGGGAGAATTTTATCCATCAGTGAGTAGAAAATATAATTCTAATACCTTTGTTTTTTTTTACATTTTACTATATATAGTTATATTTTATCACATACTGTAAAATATTTCCCTCTTTCTGGCTTATAATGGTCTAAGGACTTATTTTTAATGTACAGAAATAAGAAGAATTGCTGTTTTGTAGTTAAATATGAAAATTAATAAAGAGAAACAGAACAATAATAATTTGATCATTGTCTCTGAGTATTATGTGCCAGAATTTAATCTCTATGTGTATATTGTTTGTATGAGTACTGTGTTTTTTTGTCTTTTAATCTTCAAGAAACATTGTAAAATAATGGATTGAAAAATATGTAAAACAAAGTTTGTTCTTTTCAAACTATTAGGAGAATCACTGTCAGTGTTGTTATTTTGTTAATTACTTTAGCAATAGATCCTATATACAAAGATAGGAAGTTTTATATATGTATTGTATCCATTTTCTATATATATCCAAAACATGTAAAGTAATGAAAAGTAAAAACTTTTCTCAGGAACTGCTTGTGATGTTTTATGAGCAAAACTTTTGACTTTAAATGTAAGATTGAAGATGTTGCAAATAAAAACTTAGATTAAGTCAATTTTTCTTTATTTGCATTGGAAAGCTATAGAAATAATGCATGTCATTCCCTTTAGGTTTATTTCAAGAATTGTCAAGTTCCTCAGCTCACTCTGTGAATTCAGGTGGGTAACAAACTGCTAAACTAGTGATAGTGGAGGCCTTTGTCTATACAAGTGAGCAACATCAAGTTAGATTCTTCTGTTAGAAATAGCACCAAAGAATATTTTTATTAATCTGCTAGAAAATTAAGCATCAGCAATTCATAAGTAACTTGAGCTAGGGTGCCCAAGAAATACAAAGATTCAGTCAGCAATTAAGGCCACCTAGAGTATGCAGGTATAGGCTTCCTCAGAAGATGACATTTGAGAGAAGACTGGCTGGGCAAAGAGTATGAAATGACTTAAAATAATGAGACAATGAGTGAGTGATAGGGCCACTTGATTTGAAGAAATGATTTTCCAGATTTTTAAAGAATATTCTTTCCATGAAGTAGCAGAGAAATCTTAGATGTTGTTTGCATGTTATACATTGTTTTCACTCCATTTTACTATGTTGATATGTACATGAGCCCAAACTTAATGACCTTTCCTCGCTTACATTAAGTAATTAATGATGCATTTGCTTATCTATTTAGTTGAAGATAACAAAGGAGAATTTATGATGGCACATACAAATTACACCTTCAACTTTGGTAGTGACTTTATACTTGCGGGACTTTTCTCATCTTCCCAAGCAAGTCTAGCCTTCTTCTCATGTGTATTTGTCATCTTTATAATGAGTGTGACAGAAAATGCACTCATGATCCTCCTTATCCGAGGAGACTCACGACTCCATACCCCAATGTACTTCCTGCTCAGCCATCTCTCTTTCATGGATATCTTGCACATTTCCAACATTGTCCCCAAGATGATCACCGACTTTCTGTCTGGCAGCAAAACTATTTCCTTTGTGGGTTGTGGCTTTCAGTTGTTTCTGTCTCTTATCCTACTGGGTAGTGAGTGCCTTCTCTTGGCTGCCATGTCCTATGATCGCTATGCAGCGATCTGCCACCCTCTGCGCTACCCAGTGCTCATGAAGGATGCTGTCAGCAGGCTCATGGCTGCAGGGTCCTGGCTGGTTGGAACTCTCAATGCCATAGTTCACACAGCTATTGTGATGCACCTTCCATTCTGTAACTCCAATGTTATTGATCACTATTTCTGTGAATTCCCAGCCTTGCTGAAATTGTCCTGTGTTGACACATCTCACTATGAAAGGGGAGTTGATGTTAGTGCCATTATTTTCCTGCTGATCCCTTTCTCCATGATCTCTGTGTCTTACGTACAAATTCTACACACTGTGTTCCAAATGAAATCCTCAGAGGCGCAGAAAAAGTCCCTTTCTACCTGTTCTTTCCACATGATTGTGGTCATAATGTATTACGGACCATTTATTTTCACATATATGACACCTAGGCCATACCACACTCCAGGTCTGGATAAATTCCTGGCCATATTCTATACCATCCTCACACCCACACTGAACCCCATCATTTACAGCTTTAGGAATAAAGATGTTCTGGCTGCTGCCAAAAGTATATTCCAAAGTAACTTTCTGAACAAAAATTGAATAGAGGGAAATGCACATATTTTGCGCTTCCTCTTTTTCTATATGAACTACCTACAGACCACTCATTGACTCTCTTAAGGAAACTTATATATATATATTTTTTTGCCAAGAAGGATTTGAAAACAATCACAATTTTTTCAGTAAGTTAATTTTGTTAGTACATGCCTCCAAAAATCCTTCTTCCCTGTTAGCTATTAAAAATCAACCCCTGCACTTGTAGAAAGTTAAAGATCACCAGTGACTTCTACCTCCTCCTTCCCAAATTAGGAGAAGGCTAACAATTTATTTATTTCAATTATATATAAAGCATGGATTCTTGCAATACTTGTGTTTTCATGAAATTTCCTCAATGTTTTGGAAATGAGACAGAATATAATTTTATCAAAAATCCACAAATGTCAGTTCAAATCCACATTTTTGTCAGATTTACATACCTGTTTAATTCAGGGAGCAATTTAGAGACACATGTAAAAATGTTTATATATTCCAAAATGTAAGAAAACCATGTAATTCATATTTTTGCATTATATTCTAGGTAAGAATGCTCTGAAAATTATGCATTATTTCATATGTCCAAATATGTTAGGTTCATTTTACAAACTTTTAAGATTATTACCAAACATTTTCTGATGGAGAAAAATTTCTATTGAAATTTTGCTTAAATAGCTTATTAATGAAAACATATAAACTACTTTATTTTACAAAATGTTTAAGTTAATATCCATTGTCTTTCATTGAAGGAATTTCACACAGTAATTTGAAACAGAATATTGTTACACCATAGTGTTTTGTAATAAGCCATTAATTTGCATTTCAGTGTTGAACATTAAAAGCAATCATAAATAGTTAGAAAGTTTTTGTCAATTTTGATATACTTTTATTGACATAGAAAATGATGTAAAATATGCCAAAAATCTCTGGAAATATGTTCATTGAACTTTCAATTATTAAATTTTCTGAACCAAACACTTTTATGTTGATGACAGAGATATAAAGGGGAATTATTGTATAGAAGATTATTATTATAATAAAATTATGGTATCGAATTGTCTTCCTGTTCTTTTCTACTTCCTTCAAATGCTTGAATGCTCCAACTTGATACAAATTCATACCATTCATGCTTTACAAGCCAGGTCCCTCTATTCCACTCAGTGTGATTATATAGATTGGGATCTTTCAAAGCTTTCTCTCCTACCATGGTAACTCTCCTGAAGAACCTAATCAAGCCTACTTTGGCCTTAACTTCAGTTATATGAAGGAACAAAACACAGCAATATGAAACCACAAAGAAGTTCAAATTCACTTGGAAATATAAAGAAAATATCAATTTATCATTCCAATCATGTCCTGTTTTGATATCTGTTTTATCACTTACTAAACTTAGTGAGTAATGGATGTTTTTAATGAAATTTCAAGCTGGTGTTTTCTACATTACAGGATAGAATCAAGCTTTTTTTTTTAGATTCCTTTTTGTATTAATATTTTTTTTAATTGTGGAAATACCACACAGAGGGGTTACAATTACATGGGCAGGATAATGAGTACATTTCTTATCAAGAATTGTTGCCTCCTCCTTTGTTTACCCTTCCCATCCTTTCCTATCCCCTCCACTTCCTGCCAAAGTTGTAAAGTTCGTATTTCAACCTAATGATTTGTACATCTCATTGTTGCAATGGTTCCATCTGTATCCCTATTTAAACTATTTGTTTTTTTCCTTTCCCCTCCACAAATTATACCAATATCAAATACAGTGAAAGCTGGGGTTATACCAGGGGGAGGGACATACAAAGCAACAAATAAATCATCTTATAAACATGTTAGAAAAAATCGCATGAAAGAAAAAACATTTGAATACTTATCTTGGGGTTCATTTCACCTAATATCAATTGATCTGACCTTTTCTGCTTGACTCAGACATATACTAGTTATTGCAAATAAGGGAAACTGCTGGATCCTGCCGGCAATGAAAGGGAATCCCGATTTAGGGGGGGAGGATGAGAAAAAAAAAGAAACAATACGAAGGATGGGGTCCGGAGGTCTGCAGCTCAAGACTCCAGCATCGTTTATTTTTAACTTTCCCTAATATATACGGTTAGAAGTCAAGAGGTAACATAAGGTTACTATAGTCCAGAAAAACAAGGAAAATGTCAGTAAAAACAGAATACATTAAAAACAAGGCAAGGTCATTTGGTTGAAAGTAAAATATCCTGCAGACACAGCAAAGCAATCAGGGCACCTGGTGTTTTTCAAGTAAGCCAGTTCCTTGTACCTGCCTTCAGCGAGCACAGTGGTCAAGATGACCTTTGAGCTTTATGGTTGGCTCCCAACAGGAAACCATGGGACCTATGTTTCTTTGGGCCTGGCTTACTTCACTTAATATATATTTTTCCAAGTCTTTCCATTTCCTAACAAATAGGGTAATGTCATTCTTTCTGATGGGGGCATAAAATTCCATTGTGTATATATACCACATTTTCTTGATCCATTCATCTACTGAGGGGCATCTGGGTTGGTTCCATATCTTAGCTATGGTAAATAATACTGCAATAAACATAGTTGTCCTGGTAGCTTTAGTATAGCTTTGTTTGTGATCATTTGGGAAGATGCCCAAAAGTGGGATTGCTGGGTTATAGGGAGCTCTATGTGGAGTGTTTTGAGGAACCTTCATACTACTTTCCAAAGTGGTTGAACAAGTTTGCACTCCCACCAACAATGCAGTAAGGTTCCTTTATGTTCACATCCCCTCCAGCATCTGTTGTTATTAGAGTTCTTGATTATAGCCATTCTAACCGGGATTAGGTGGTATCTCAATGTTGTTTTGATTTGCATTTCTTTTATGGCTAGAGAAGTTGAGCATTTCTTCATGTGTCTATTGGCCATCCTTCTTTTCTCTTCCCCACTTAAATTTATTGGGCAGCTGTTTCTTTGAGGATTTGTTGTTGGGGGATTTAAGTTTTTGAGTTCCAGGTATATTTTAGATATAAGATCCTTGTCCATTGAATGGTGAGTGAAGATCTTCTCCCAATCCATGGGCTTTCTATTGATCTTGCTAGCTATGTCCTTTGCCATGCAGAAGATTTTCAATTTCATGCAATCCCATTTGCCCAACCTTTCTTTAATTTGTTATGTTTCTGGGTCTCTATTAAGAAAATTACAGCCCATGCCAAGGAGACCTTAGGTTTCTCCTATTCCATCTTGTAATGTTTTCAGAGTGTCTGCTTTGACTCCGAGGTCTTTGATCCATTTGGAGTTGATTCTGGTGCAGGGTGATATATAAGGATCGAGCTTTAGTTTTCTCCAATAGTTAACCAATTTTTCCAGTACCATTTACTGAAGAGACTGTCTTTCTTCCATTCTATTTTTTTAGCTCCCTTATCAAAGATTAGATGGCTATAGGTCTGCAGGTTCATTTCTGGGTTTTCAATTCTATTCCATTGGTCTTGAGGTCTGTTCTTGTGCCAGTACCAAGCTGTTTTGATTACTATGGCTTTGTAGTAGAGTTTGAAACTTGGTATTGATATTCCTCCAGCACTGGTTTTTCTGTTGAGCATCATTTTTACTTTTCAGGGTCTTTTATTGTTCCATATGAATTTTTGGATTGCCTCTTCAATTTCCTTGAAGAATGAGGTTGGAATATTGATAAGTATCGCATTGAATTTGTAGATAGCCTTGGGAAGTATTGCCATTTTTACGATGTTGATCCTTCCAATCCAGGAGTATGGGAGGTTTTGCCACTTTCTAAGTTCTGTTTTGATTTCCTTTTTCAGGTTTTTAAAGTTTTCATCATAGAGGTCCTTCACTTCTTTGGTTAAGTTGATTCCTATGTATTTTATTTTTTGTGGGGCTATTAAGAATCAAGCTTAATAAAATATTTTGGGTCACCCACCACAGAGGCTTATAAAAAGTTGAAAGTATTTCCCATTGTAAATAAGTTTCATTAGATACAAATAAAACAGCACTGGGAATAGTGATATTACCAGAAGGAGCCTGTGGAGTCAGAATCTTTTCTGTTGAAACGGTTGCTTGCCAAAAAGGACCACCATTTTAATACCAACATCTTACAGGAAGCTATTTTGATTAAGTCACATTTTGTTAAAAGAGTTGGTTTTTTAGAGGCTGGAGAATTAGATCTACTAGAAGAGAATCAGCTGAGTAAGACTTGTTTTCCTTACATATTCCTGCTTGGCCAGGTAACTTGGCTTTAATTCGTCATACTTGAATTGAGGACTTCTGATAAAATGTAATCAATCATTCCTGTTAAGCATCCTGTTTAAATTAAAAATGTGAACCCATGGAGCCTATGTATCTTTGGGTCTGATTTTTTCCAAGTCTTTTGATATTCTTATGAATGAAGCAATGTCATTCTGATGGACACATAAAATTCCATTGTGTATTTTATTGCCAATGTGATGTAATAGGGGTTACATTAACATTAATAAGATAGTGAGCTCATTTGTTTTTTCTTGATCCATTCATCTACTGGGGGACCTCTGGGTTGATTCCATATCTTAGTGATGGTAAATATGCTGTAATTAACATAGTTGTACTTGGAGCTTTAGTGTGGCCCAGCTTGTGGACATTTAAGGGTGAACCAATGTAACAAAACATCACTGGGAATGGTGATATTTCCAGATTGAGCCTGTGGAGTCAGAATCTTTTCTATTGAAGAGGTTGCTTGCCAAAAAGGACCATCATTTTAATACTCAGACCCTATTTAATATTTTAATATTCATTTTAATATTCATTTAATATTCTTTTTAATATTCAGACCCTATGTGAAAAATGAACTTTGCAACTTGGGATGGAGGGGAACTGAAGGGAAGGGAAAATGGAGAACACGAGGGAGGGGGTAACACTGAAAAGATGTTCTCATTACTTTACCCGTGTAACTCTAACACCTCTGTACATTACCTTTGCAATATATTTTTAAAAAAGAATGTGAAGCCAGCAATTGCAAAAAGAGTGGTACACTAGTAGAAATATAAACTGGGGGTACTGCCCACCTACTGATCTTCATCACTTGACTTTCTTTAAGCAGATGTAACTTCTACAGGATTATACTTTGTCTTAGCAAGTTTGTCAGCTCCTCTTAAGTATGTCAAGAATAAAAGTTCATTGAGTTAGGAAGAAATGGGTTATATTCTTTGCTTGTGGAAGGGATCCAAGACTATTCTGTCTTAAATCAAAAGTAAGAATTAGAATTCAGAAGAAAATTGGAATAATCAGGATCCCTCAGCTATCTCTCTCTACCTTGCCAAATTAAACTTTGTTTTCAGGACTCTATCTGCAGAAATTTCACTGCAAAAGTATTTCTCAAAAGGGGGAAGAAAAAATATTTTAAGGGATCAAGGGAGGGAAGAGGGGAAAGTGGGGCCAAGGGTGTAAAGAAAAAGGTTGATTAAGGAAAATTGGCCATGTGAATTTCTTCAGTAAGTCCTTTACCAGATCCTTTCTCAGGGCTGAAAAAGGGAATTCCAGCATTATAAGAGGCCCTTTAGATTGCCAGACTATGGAAATCAAAGGAAAATTCACAAAGGTGGGAAGTGGAAGAAAGAAAAAGGGGTGGACCTGGAGAGAAAGGAGTGTTTAGGGAGTCAAGAACAAAGGGTTTGGATATCCATATGGGGCAGTATTTTCAGCCACTCCTCTAACACAAAATGACTCAGCGACAGGGCCCAGGCTTTAAGTTCAAGTCCCAGGACCAGCAAAAAAAATGAGACTGATATGGAGAGATTAGTGTTTGTGAGAAATGGATTAATTACTTTAAATAAATCTGCATACTAAACCAAAGAATTGCTGGTGTGGCAGAGGGGCTAGAAGCTCAAGAAGTCCCATTCCCATTGGGATTCACCTCACACCCTATGGGCATGGGAACTCAGCATACAAGGTCATATCACTGCTGTTCCTGATAATTAAAGGTAGAAAGAAACTTCTACCACGTCTAAATCTGCCCAGCTCTTTTGTCCCAAGGCTAAAAGTGTCCCTTGCTTCTGTAGGTGTGTGTTTGGGAACAGTTGGCATTCTTTGTCTGGATGCAGTGAAGCCTGATCCTTTTGAGGAATAATCTGTCATCACTATCCATAAACAAGGGGAATATCTGGTGCTATTGATGATGACCCCCTACTAGGACCATACTAGCCAACTGGAATATAAGCAGTGCTTTAGTTCAATTGGCCATCTCTTTCTCTCTAGTATCTTGTCAATCTGACCAGTCTCCAGTGCCTTATAGATACCTCATTATTAAGAAATCATTTTGACAAGCATATTTATGTTATTGGAGGCTCTGTATATTTTTAATGAGTATAGTATCAATTTTGAAATCATTCAATTCTTCTGAGTCACTGGATGAATGTCATCTCTCTACCAGACAGAGATTTAGAAAAATTGACCACTCTGACAGTTTTGATACAACAGTAATAAAGTGGAATAGAATTATGTTGTCTATATTTAGAAACTCTTTTTTAGTTGCTTTGATGTTTTTATTATTATTTTCTTTTGAATAGGAGTTTCTGCTTGAGAAATAGAATGAAACAGCTCTCACCAAACTTCTTACTTATGAAGAGACTTTTCTTCTCAAGTAGTTACACATAAGCATCATCATTTTTACAGCAGTTATGATTTTATAAAAAAATCTTTTCTAGTTAAGCCACATTTTTCCTTTAACAATTAGTGTTCTATTCATTGACATTGCCCCATTTGTTAGGAAATGGAAAGGCTTGGAAAAATTATATTACATGAAGTAAGCCAGGCCCAAAGAAACATAGGTCCCATGGTTTCCCTTATTTGCGATATCTAGTATATGTATGAGTCAAGCAGAAAAGGTCAGATAAGGTGATGTTAGAAAAATGAACCCTAAGATATGTATTCAAATGTTTTTTTTCTTTCATGTGATTGTTTCTAACACATTTATAAGATGATTTCTTTGTTGCTTTGTATGTCCTCCCACCCCACAGTATAACCTGTGCTTTCATTGTATTTGATGTTGCTATAATTTGTGGAGGGGAAGGGGAAAAACAAGTCATTTAAATAGAGATACAGGTGGACCCATTGCAACAATGAGAAGTACAAGTCATTATGTCCAAAACGAACTTTACAACTTTGGTGGGGGGGAGGGCCGGGGAGGATTGGGTGGGGAGGATTGGTTGGGGAGGGGGCAGGGAGAAAGTGAAGGGATGGGAAGGGGAAACAAAGGAGGTAGCTACAATGCTTGATAAGAAATGTACTCATTATCTTGCCCATGTTTTTGTAACCCCTCTATACAGTATTTTCACAATAAAAAAAACATTTAAAAAAAACATAGGAGTTAAAAAAAAAAGAATTAGTGTTCTAGACAGGGGCCAGTATCTCATGCCTATAATCTTAGCAACTCAGGAGGCTGAGATCTGAGGATTGTGGCTCAAAGCCAGCCAAGGCAGATAAGTCCACCAGGCTCTTATCTTCAATGAACCACTGGAAAACCAGAAGTGGCACTGTACCTCAAGTGGTAGAATGCTCTCCTTGAGCTGAAGAGCTGAGGGACAGGACCCAGGCCCACAGTTCAAGCCCCATGACTGACAAAAAAAGAAAAACAGAATTACTTTTTTAGAGACTGGTGAAGGAGTTGTTCTCATTAAAACTCATCCGCTGGGTATTTTTCTGACAATTTCCAATTTTCGCTAGATGGCTCAATCTTAATTATACTTTAATTGAAAAATTCTGTGACAACTTCTTGATTCTGTTAAGAATCCTGCTGGAGCCCACTAAGTTAAGTATGTGAACCCTCCAATTAGAAAAATGGGCAATACTACATTGGGGATATGAACTGGGATTTTGCCCATTCAACACTTTCTTACCTGACTTTCTGCCAAAAACAAGACCTTCAATAGGATTACACTTGGCCTTAGCAAGTTTGTCCACTTCTCTTAAGTATGTCAAGGATAAAAGTTGACTGAGTTAGGAAGAAATGGTTTTTGCTGTTCACTTGTGGAAGGAACCTGTGACTGTATTTTGTCGTAAGATATCTTAAGTGAGAAAAAGAATTCAGAAGGAAACAATTGGATCCCCTCAGCTGTCTTTCTTTACATTATGGGCCTGAAAATCTGTTTATAGTATCTTATCTGCATAAATTTAGGAGCAAAAATGTTTCTTAACAAGAGGACAGAGAAATCTTTCAAAGGATGGAGGGAGGAATAAGGGGAAGGATGGGGCCAGGGATGCAAAGAGAAGGATGGAGTGTGGGGGAATTATTTTTTGGGGGGTGATTTCAACACCTTCCTTACCTCCTTTACTTTCAGGGATGAGAAGGGAATTAAAGCAATGTAAAGGAAGATCGTCTGGAACTCTGAAGCATGGGAGCCCAAAGGAAAATTCTCAAAAGTGGGGGAAATAGAGGGGAAAAACAAAGGATGAAGCTGGAGACCAGAAACAGAAGTAATTAAGGTAGGGAAAAAAGATGGATGGGTATAGATGTGGTAAAGTACTACAAGGTACTCTTCTAACAGATACCTTCTATCATGGCATACAAGGGAGATAAAGCAATAAATGTTATAAAATCTTTCCTTGTCCAACTTTGCTTCTGAAGAAAGCCAACCCCAAACCCTATACCTTTTTTGGAAAATTCCTTTAGGAAAAGAGGTATTAGATTAGTAACACTTTTCTTTTGCCACTCTACTTCTCATCAGAACCACTCCCAAGCACTATAACTGTTTGGCCCATTTCTTTAAGGAGAAAAAGGTTTGATTTGTAAATTCACTCTGAGCCGCTCAGAGGAAAGGAATATAAAGAAGCAACTAAGACCCCCCCAATAAGAGTCACATAGGATTGCAAGAATGGCCAAATTTCTGGTTCATACATATATATGTGGTTTGAGCTCTTAGATGTATTTTAATTGAAAAATTCAGGTACAACTTAATTTCTTGTTAACTGTTAAAGGAGCTTACTAAAGAAAATTGTATTAAGAATGTGAAGAAACCAATTGGAACAAGGTACATAAACTGTGGTTTTGCCCACAAAGCACATTCTTGATTTTGTTTTCCTGCCAGTAGTAAGACCAGCAGGAGTTTACTTTGCCCTTAGAAACTTTTGTCAGCTCCTCTTAAATATATCAAGGATAAAATTTCATTAAGTTAATAAGAAATGGATTACACTCTTTGTGGAAGGAAACTGTGTCTCTTTTGTGTCTCAAGATATCTAAAGGAAAAAATAGAATTCAGAAGAAAATGGCAACAATTGGGATGCCCTCAGTCGTCTCTCTAGCTTATGGACCTGAAGATCTTTCTGTAGAATCTTGTCTAGAGAAATATATGAGCCAAAGCCTCAAAATCGGAAGAAAAATCAAAGAATGAAGACAGGGAGGAGGGGAGGTGTGGGCCAGAGGTGGGAGAAGTGTGGGGAGGGGAAGATTAGTGGGAAAATGTCAGCATCCACAGTTCTTCCTTTCCCAGATCCTTCTTTCTCAGGGATGAGGGGAATCCAAATAATATGAGATCCCCTGAGCCCCCAAATCATGGGAACCAAAGGATAATTCTCAAGAGAAGGGGGAGGTAGAAGAAAGCAAACCAAGGATTAAGTGGGAGGAGAAGGAAAAGAGAAGACAGGATAGGTGTTAAGGAAAGAAGAGGCATTGTGCTTGGGTTTGGGAGAGTACCATCAGTCATTCCTCTACCAGATATCTCCTACTCAGGACTTAAAATGGAATAAAAACTTCCATTTCTATCACAATCATCTACTGATCTGACTTTCTCTATATAAAGGGATTTTTAAAAAATATTCTAAATATGATGTATAGAGAGTTGCAGTTACTTCCAGTAATGAGTACATTTCTTTTTTTTTTTGGCCTGGTCGTGGGGCCTTAACTCTGGGCCTGGGTGCTGTCCCTCAGCTCTTCAGCTCAAGGCTAGCACTCTACCACTTGAGCCAGAGCGCCACTTCCAGCTTTTTTCTTATGTGGTGCTGAGGAATTGAACCCAGGGCCTCAAGCATGCAAGGCAAATGCTCTATCACTGAGCCACCTTCCCAGCCCCGAGTACATTTCTTTTTGCACAGTGTTACCCCTTTCTTCATTTTCTCCCACTCCCTGCCCTCAGACTCCCTCTTCCAAGTTGTAAAGTTAATTTCCAACATAGTGTCTAGTGAGTATCCCTGTTGCCTTGGTTCACCCTTTGTCACATTATTTCTGCGATTCCCTTTCTCTTATCCAAATCAGATAAACTTATATGCAAGACAAAAGATACAGAAATAAAAAATAGTAACAACAGGAAAAATAAATCAAAGAGGGAAAAGAAGAAATAACTGGAAATGTTGGATGGGGAAAATGTTCTACAACTGGATTGTGTTGAAGGTTGGACAGGTATGTTGGTTTATTAAAACCTATTTATACCCAAATGGGCGATCTTAAAGATCTGTAATTATGTTACAATAAAACTTGTTAAAATAAATGAAAAATGTTGGGAGAACCCAGTGTCTAAATAAGTAAGTTTAAATAAGTATTTTCTGAAAACTATGATTCAAGATGCTCTCAAGGGAGCCCTCTATAATGATGAACTATCACTCATCAGCTGAACAACATATAAACTGTAGGATGTCCAGTTCAACTCTGGGGAAATGTGCCCTTTAGGGGAGTTTTGTCCCGGGAACCTAGTATTGTTTAGTTAAAGACTAATGGAGGAATACCATATTCTTATATGTGTATAATAAATTCATACTGACTTCCTAAATAGAAAAATTAAAGTAATAAAAGAAAGTTAACCTTTCCTTTCCCAAATCTGCTTCTTATGACAACCAATTCCAAGTCCTATACCCATTTAGGCAAGGTGGCAAGAGGTGTTGGAATTGTAAATTAATTCTCTTCACCAATTCAGAGGTGAGGAATCTAAACAAACTAATATCCCCAATTGAAGAGTCACATGGGGTTATCAACCTGCTTGGCCAATTTTTTCATTCATAAGCATATATGTGGGTTGAACATAAGTTCATCTTTACCACTCAGTTCTATAGGGAAAATGTTTACAAAGGTAGCTGGGACAGTCTGAGGAGATGAAGATCTTTCAGGTTCCAAGGTAACTAGTTGTTACCCAACTAGAGCCCCAGTGGGATAAGGCTATCTGGGTCATATTAGAGAGCTCAAAGATTCAATTACAAGGGGAACCAAAAAGATGTTCCACTATACCCCCAAGTATCTAAAGCCGTTGAGGCCTTACAAGGCAAAGCATGAGCCCAACCAAAAAAAAAAAAATGTATCTAGGGTCCTCTAAAGAGGGCATGTTAAAATTCTACTTTGTAACTAACAGTTGTCCTAACATAGGAAGCAAGTTAAAAACTAGAAAGTTGGAAGAATAGAAACCTGGAGCAAGTATTATGGGAAGTTTAAATGGTTTCTGTAAAAATCAATGATAAACAAAAGGTTTAAATGATGTTGATTAGACTACCCAATATTAAGAATGAAACATTATTCAAAAAACTTATTATTGGGGCTGGGAGGGTGGCTCAGTGGTAGAGCGCTTGCCTTGCATGCATGAGGCCCTGGGTTCGATTCCTCAGCACCACATAAGCAAAAAGAAAAAAGCTGAAAGTGGC